>NW_022985454.1:258950-283857 GCF_010093595.1 Mytilinidion resinicola | reverse complement strand
TCGTCGTCGTTCGTGGCAGGTGTTTCGACGTGTTCATTCGTGTTGACTTCGGCGCGCATAGAATTAACCTTACGGGGAGGTTTCTTTCGATTTGCGCGTGCGATAACTTCCTGCTGTACGTTCTGAAGGTTCTGATTCATTGCTGGGTGCGATATTGTACAGAGGTGGTATGGTGTTGGACGCGTTGATGTGAGTTAGGATGAAAATCAGGGTTAGGAGACTGCTTAGTAAGCACTTCTGCTAGGTGGGCTCTCTATAGGATACTCTATCTACGCTCCGCAAATAGGAATCAATCAAACCAATCAAATCAATCAATTTGATGCCTTGAAGTTGATTTGATTGATAAAATCCACCTCTTCGGATTGATTGATTG
The DNA here is from genome assembly GCF_010093595.1 of Mytilinidion resinicola. Taxonomy (NCBI): domain Eukaryota; kingdom Fungi; phylum Ascomycota; class Dothideomycetes; order Mytilinidiales; family Mytilinidiaceae; genus Mytilinidion; species Mytilinidion resinicola. The sequence continues at coordinate 283,484 of NW_022985454.1, read as the reverse complement.
ATTTGGTTGAACCAAATCAAATCAATCAATCTATCAACTTAAGTTGATTGTTCCCCACTCTGATCATGACTCGATTTGGCATGGAATTGGTTAGGAATACCATGAAAGAGACGTGCCTTGAAAACAAAAGCTAGCTTTCACTTCCGCGACGCGAACACCCGCTACCATTCGAGTGGCGTCTAGTAAGGGCACTTGTGCCGAACCCTATCGGCTGGGCGACCTATTTTTCCTCGACGCAAGGTACGCGACACGTAGGTGGGCCAAATGTCAGGTTCCAGACAGGCCACCGTAACCGTAGCGTTCTCGACCTTGGAGAAGATTCGTGCGACAACGGCGATATTATTTGGTCTAACCAGCTGTCGACATTTCGAAGTCGATCTCCCATAATGCTTCATCGCAGCCAAGGTTCAAATGCGGACGAGAGAACTCATGCCCCTTCCCTTACTCAGGGACCGGAAGCTTATTGCCTAGAGCGGTACAAAATTGAATGATTCTAAGCTCATGAAGGGCTTTCAGCATGAGGGAAATTTTCTCTGATATGTAGATGTTAAACGGTGACAAGGATTGAGGAGGAAATGTCTGACTACGCAGACAATATCAAGAAGGGTAGCAAAAGAGAAGAGACGGAAACGGAAACGTTGAATAAGCATTATAGAGATACTTGATACTTAATGTGGCTTTGCTGGTGGTCACTACGACGAAAACACTTTCAGTAGCCGCAGTGGCGGTAGGTTGAGTGACGCAGCCAAGCTTTACACCGTGCGGACGATTTTGACCCATGTTAGTATGGTTTCGGATTGGCCCCTCAGTCCAATTGAATCGCCGGAGTCCCAGTGGTTCGACCCGACCGTTGAACGAGTTAAGATTGGAGAGAATTGGGCGTAGTCTTGTCTCAACTCAAGACAGATGAGGATCCCTGCCACATTCTTCTGTAACTGAGCAACATGTTGGCCTTGGTGAATAAGTGACTAAAGAGTCAGCCTTCAGTGCAGACGAACGAAGCGGTGAATGTTACCTTGAGCATTGGAGTAGATCAGGACTCAGCATAGATCACCTTTTTTTACCTAGATGTAGCCTGGAGGATTGTTGAACAAGCGACCCGCAGAGACAAGAAGTTGCGGGACGCTTGAGCCGTCAGTAGTATGTGTTCGGGTATTCGGGTAGGGCACTAGTACTCGAGTAAAGTACATAGTGTGTAGTGGGCTGAGATCAGGGCAGCTGTGGATGGATCACCCTTCCACGCGACCCTCGCCTACCACGCACGGAATCCAAGCATCGTAGGAACCAACCGTCGGAGAACACTAGATTCCATAATGATTCTGGAAACGGCTGGCGACCTTGAGAGCCGAAACATCCAATGCCGAAGTGCTGCCACCGGATGCGGCTCGGATACGGGCACGGTATTCATTGTCGACGACGGCAGCGAAGTCTCGTCGCAGGGAGGGGAGGTTTCCTTTCTACTGCGACCAATAGCCAGATTAGGCAGAAGAAAAATGTGGATGAAGACCTTGTCGGAAGGTGTGAATGAGTGGGGTTTTGGAATGAATGGCACCGAGATGAAGTGCATAGGCCCGACAATTCAGATCACGTGAATAGCACGCATACATATTTAAATTCCCTTAGAGTTATGCCTGGTATTTGTATGCTGATATGAATATCAAAAGCTAGAGTACAAGTATATCAAAAAGCCTGTACGAAACTTGACAGCCAGAGAAAGAGTAGCCCACGTGATGATCTATTCGCCACGGAGCGCGGAGAATGAATCTCGCCGACGGAGAGTTTAGATATTGCACGCGCTATCAATCAGCTGTGCCTCATCCGTACGTCTTTCAAGGCAGGATTATCGTCCTCGCTAGTTTAGACTCCAACAGAAAGAACACTTTTCACTTCCTCTTTAGCGCTTTCTTTCATGAATTCTCAACATATGAGCCCAGATCTCCTTGGCGCGCCAGATCATTTGTCCCATGCGGTTACGGAGCGGGCGAAAGAGGCCCAAAAAGGCAACGTGCGAAACAGGCGACGAAAGACATTCACTGGCTGCTGGACATGCCGGAGTCGACATGTCAAATGCGACGAACAGCGACCGGCCTGCAAGCGATGTCTCGCTGGAAAATTCACCTGTCGCGGCTATGAAGCTCGTCTGACGTGGGTTTCTCAGTCCCACAAAGTGCCGCTCCCGAAAGGCAATGGTCAATCCCGTGCGCACCGGCGACATTCAGACCAATCTACTATTAGCACGTCTTCTGATAGTCTTCAAACTGCGATTCATCCGCCTGGCCACGCATCTGACGCTATACCTCAAACACGAGGAGCTTTCTCGGTTTTCCGAAGCAACGAGCAAGATACGGGCCGCGACCCCAGAGATGATGGGGGTAACCCTCACTCTTATAATAGGGTTGAAAGGCGCCTACGCCGACCCAATTTTGAGTCCCAGACCCCCTTTAGCACATCAGGGTTTAGTGACCTAGAGGCCGGTTTGAATTCACTCGACGAAATGCCCGCAACTTACGAGGCGCCCATCGCCACTGGGAACCCTCCCAGACAGAAATACGACCAGTTCGGAGGGTACGCGACTGATTTCTCCCTCCCCGGAACCATTCAAACAGACGCGAGTTCTAAGGACCACAATTCAGGCGTCTGGTTCGATGATTTTGCTTTTTTTGGCTTGGCAGGCGCAGACCAGGATTGTATCGCGCCATCGACTCTACCAACCTCGGAGACATCGTTTCTTTCGATGGCTCCGGATTTCCAAGCCAGCAACCCGATCTACTCAGCTACTTTCGATCCGCGCGATCACCAACTACGGTCACAAGGAATGGGTCACCTAGCAAGACATCTCGACTTACTGCCAGCTCCAGCTCAGCACCGACACTTGATCAACCACTGGGTGACGCACCTTTGTGACAAGCTCATGCCCGTTCGCAGTACCGTGAACCCTTTCCTATCCGTCGTCTCACCCATGGCACTAGAGGGCAGCCGAATGGCCCGCGACAAGTCCAGCAGCACAGTGGCCCTTTTCCACGCCGTCTGTGCTGTTTCGACCACCCATCAGGCGAACATCAGAGGGGGCTCGCCTGAAAATAGCGCCTTAGCGCTCCAGCACACGCGTCTCAGCTTCTTCCATCTCATGCGCAACATCCACTCTACTGACGCGAATGAGCGATTAGCAAGCCTCTCTACTTTATGTCTATGGCTGCTCACGCAATTCATCAGCGGCACACCTGGAGCGTGGCGAGAAGTGGTAAAAGTAGCTCGCAATCTGCTCAAGCAGACTGGAATGGAAACGTGGACTCAGTCCGTCTCGGCTTCGATCACATATCAGTGCTACGCTGCCGTCGTGCCCTTTTTCCAGACCCAGTATCTCGGCTACCAGGAGTTTCCGGGTCCCATGAAAATGGACCTCATGGGACTAGACGTAATCAAAAGCCTGGCCATTCCATCGCAGTCGCTCGCACTGATCTCCTCATTCAACATGAGGCTTTTGCAGGGCGATGTGATGGGCTCCGCGGAACTGGATCGGCTCGAGATTGAGTTCGTCCTATCTACGCCGTCACTAACGAGCGAGCTCAACACAGACAACGAGGACCATGCAATGGTATACCACCAAAGCTGGCTGTTTTACCATGCGTGTCTGCTCTATTTCAGGTGCAACGCGGGCCGAAGGGAGCCGGAAAATGAAATTCAGGACTTGGTGAGAAAGTGCGTGGAGCACATCGAACATCTAGACGTGCTTCAAATGGGCGGAAATCCCAGGACCTGGATACACGCGACCGTTGCCTTCGAGGCTGGCACTTCGGAATTGCGTAATAGGGTGAGGGCTTCTTTCGCTCGGCGCAAGAACTTGGCGTTTGCGTCTTGGGATACGCTCCTTCTCGCGGCCGAGGAGGTGTGGAAGATACGGGATGGAACGCTGCCGGGGCGCAAGCCAGAGCCTTGGCCCCGGATTCTTGCGAAGTTGCCTCAATTTGATGTACCTTGGTATTGAATCTGAAGACTTCGAGGTTGAACACTTTGTCATTATTCATGAGCCTAACACCTGACACATGATTCCTGATGGACTTGCCAAGAGTTCGTAAGACAGATCGGGTTGAACATGATTTTGTATTGAGGTAAATTATTAGGTATACGTGATAAAAAGGAGAGTAACATGACGCCGAAATATACTCCGACCGAATGTATTACGCTAGCCACTGGCAGTCAACACATTCCCCAGAATCCAAACCTTAGACAATGATATCCGGATGCTGCTCAACTTCCTCCACCAAATCCCTCGGCGTCCGGAATTTGATTCCTTGAAAGAACTGCTGGCGATGAGCGGCAACCTTGGCGGGAGGCAAAGACCCGGACTCGCTGAGAGAGAAGATCTGATACGCGGCGATGAGGCGCGTCATCTCATCTGGGCCGTTCTGAAAGGTATCCTCCAGTTTGGCAAGGCTACGGTACTCAACGCTCATGTCGGGGTATTTATCGAGGATCAAAGCCGCCAAATCATTCCAGGAAGATTTTTCCCCCGAGATGTACGTGTAGCGCACCCAATTCGGCGTTTGGACGAGCTTGACCACCGCCTTGGCCAGGTCCCTGACACTGGTGAAGTCCAGCGGCTCTTTCCCCGTGCCGGGAATGACGATCTTTTTCCCCGCGAGGTCGATGGCGAAGACGTCGCCGATCTCTTTCATCCAGCGGTTGCGGCTGGGCACGACGTAGTCGACGAGCCAACCGCAGGCGATCGTGGTCCACTCCAGCTCGTCCTGGTCTTTCAAGGCCTGCCGGATTGGTGCGCGGGTGACGGCGTAGAAGGCCGGCTGGTCGGGGAACTCTTCGATGTTGCCGCCGTACTCTGAGGGAATGAAGCGCTTGATTGTGGCACTCTGTTTGCAAGCTTCGATGAGCTTCAGATGGACGTCGGTGAAGGTTGGCGTGTATTCGAGGATGGTCGATATGAGGGTAGTGCAGCCTTCCAGGGCCTGCACGAGAGATGGCACCGAGTAGTCTGTGACGACCTGCTGGATGCCGGGGAGGTTCTCGAAGTACGGCTTTGCTGAACGGCCTAGTACAATGACATCGATACCGGTCGCGACAAGCTCTTCGGCGAAGTAGCGTGCAACATCTCCGGAGCCAGCGATAGCGACGCGCATTTTGAATTTGGATATGAAGATCGGGGGTACGGAGATTGTCTGATAGATCGGGGGTAACGAGATTGTCTGGTAGATCGGGAGCGAGAAGAATGTCTGATGGATTGGAAGTGAGGAGGTTGTCTGATAGTGATTTGGATAGTATGCAAGGAGTGCCAGAAGCCCCTCCTTATATATTCTATAGCTAGCACAGCAGAACCGCCTCCTCGGGCTCAGATGCTCAGAATGGCGAAGCTGCAGCTCAGGGGGGATTACTGGTGACAACTGAGTGCTGCTGATGAAGCAGCTTGACCAGCTTGCGACGACTGCGAACGGGTTGCTCCATCTACCGTCTTCTTTGTGTCAACTGATAAGCCACTCCTGGCACACTATATCAAGCATAAGTGCTCAGCGAATCAAGTCAACGGCAGCGGCCTGAATTGTGGGCCGCCCGCCCTCGAGTCGGCCTAATACCTCCGCTAGGATCCACTCCTCTACGCTCCTGAGGTTAGGGATCGACTAGCGTGGCAAGAGGGGCTTCGCAGTTGATACAAAGAAGACGGTAGTCGACTGTAGATAGTTTGATCTTACGACTGTGTCTGACGACAACTGGAAAACCAAAGGACCGATCAGGTCCTCGAAGCCGAGCTGTGAAACCAGACTTCTTGTGTAAGCAAGGAATATCACTTCCTAATTAGGCGATCCACAGCGAGCTTGGCGGTCACAGCGAGCTTGACTGCTGTGCCTGTTAGTCAGCCAGCTTCTGCACTATCCCGAGCCCCGGATCGCCCCACCCATATCCTTTTGGATTGCAGTGCGCTTCGAGTGACGCGTTGTGGCGTCGAGTCGAGAACAGGACTTTGGATCGTACACCCGACTCCGTCAAGTTTCGCACAGTGCACTCAGGTCTCACACAACAGTCTATTGGTCAGATCGGCCGCGAGAGATCTTGCTGTTGGTATTCTATCTCTTACCCTCTACTCCAACAACGATACACCAGCTATAGTATAGTTCTCCTTTTTTTGGAGACGTATAGAACGGAGCCCGCTCTAATTATTCCCCCCTACAATATAAGTATTCCAGCCATCTTACTCGACTGGCCAATCAGAGCTTGCTATGGATTCTCCACTGTTTGCCCGCCGGAGTCGGGGGATAGCGCAGCCGATCATGATGATCAGGCAACACAAGACCCGGTGATGACGACAAACTAGAAGAGCAATGAGCTGAAACTGCCTCCGATTCTTCTTTTACCTTTGTATGTATGAGGCCTTTCTGAGTTCATATTGAGTGCAAAGAATTCCATCAAATCTGCATCCGTCTGGCTTGTTTTACGGTGGCGGCGATGGAGATCACTAGAACGTCCACGTGATTTTAGAGCGAAACGCAAGTCACTTCGGGTTGCGAGTCTCACATCCCATTTACACTCTATCATTTTTGACAACTTCAGACCTACACACGCTATCTTTTTTTTATATAAATAAACTTAGTGTTAATCTCTATGTCTGCACGCGCATAGCACGCTTTGGCATTATGCTGTCCAAACCTGTCTAATTATCTGGCGCTGAGGCGCAGCAGGGATAAGGCAGCCTGGCAGCCTCATGGCTGCGCTCATAAGACCGACACTGCCACTCCCCCGGCAAGCCGAGTCAAACGACGTATGGAAACTTATATGTCTCGTGAACGAACTTGAGATGACATGCGATGGAGACGTTCATCGAGAAGGCCGCAATGGAGACAACGACCGATGGCCACGATGCCGAAATCGACGCGCCTTGTACTCCCCCGGCTCAGGTGATACACTCAGATCCATTCCGCGAGCCTCCTAGAGCCCCGAAACCGAGTGAGAGATTTCGTCCAAAAGAAGCTCTCATACCCAGCATCCATTGGCCTGAAGAGCTTTCCTCTGTAACTCCCACAAAGCGAAGGAAGCTCATCAGCCCCGATAGTGCCGAGAATCGCTTCGGACCACTTCTTGACGACAAGAGCAAGCGCCCACGACTTCAAAGTGCCCCTCAGGGACCGTTGGATCTGCTGAACCGGGTGTCGTATCGATATACTCCCTTAGACTTTTCAAAGTCCCAGATCAGGTTACTAGTCCTCAATGCAGGATCATTCGAGGATGAGATCTCATGTCGCTTACAGCACTTCAGCTTTGACAGTAACGTCTCGTTCGATGCGCTGTCTTATACTTGGGGAGACCGAAGTAGCGCTCGTTACATACGAATCGGCGATAGTTACCTCCAAGTGACGAGTAATCTGGAGGCAGCGCTACGACATCTCCGACTTAGGAGCTCTAGCCGGACTATCTGGATTGACGCTCTGTGTATTGATCAACAGAATGTCCAGGAGCGAAACCACCAAGTGCAAGAGATGAAAAGAGTCTATGGATCCGCTCGGCGAGTGCTTGCATGGACAGGAGTGGCTCAAGTTGGCAGTGACCAGGTCATGTCAAAAATGGGAGCAGTCTTCACGAAGAATGTAGAGGTATCTCACTTCAACATGCTCTCTCTCTACGCCTTGACGTCGCGGTCTTACTGGTCTAGAATCTGGGTCGCACAGGAAATCGCCGTCGCGAATAAAGCTCCACTCATCATCGCTGGAACTCAAAGTGCTCCTTGCTCTGCTTTCAACATGTTTTTCTCTGAGTTTCGAGCAGGCCTTCCTCCAATGGCATCATTCCTGGCTCTTCGCGATCGATTCAGGAATGAGAGAGAGATAGACTTGGCGTCCCTGCTATTTCTCACTGCGCACACCCAGGCGACTGATCCACGCGACAAAATTTATGCGCTACTCGGACTCGCGCGCGAAGTCGACCGAGATGCCATCATTCCTGATTACTCGAAGAACTTTGAGCATGTGTGCAAGGAAGTTGTTCGGCATTTAGTCCGTCATGACCGGAACCTTAAGATTCTGTCTCGCAAGAGTTCAACTCAAACCGCCACGTTCCAGTCCTGGGTCCCCGACTTTAGCACTGAGATGACCGCCGGAGAACTGTGGCAATCTGATGAACATGCTCAGTACAAAGCTTCCGGAACGACGAGCGCTATCGCTTGTTTCTCGGATGACATGAGCACGCTCTGCCTAGAGGGTTCGTGTATTGACACCATCAACCATGTTTTCGGGCCTTTCAAGAACGGACGCGACATCGTCGATCTTCTTCCGAGTATAATACAAGAAATTCCGGCACACCTACCCAAGGCAGGAGCCGGAAGAGCTTCCACTCAATCAGCATCGAGTAGGGATGGCGATGAGCCAGAAGAACAAGTGAATAGGGCCGCCGCGATACCTTCCGTTGTGTGCGATGCCTTTGTCCAGACTACGCATGATCATACCGAACCAATATTCACCCAGCCTCTTCAAAAGTCGACAAGATGGTGGATCATTGATGAAAACAGATTCCCCACTTCTGGACGCCAAGATCTACCCAGCGGGTATCCGCAATATGATGATCCATTACCCAGTGATCCTCCGAATAAGTACCCTGCTTTCTATCGTTCAAAGCTTCTTGCTGAAGGAACGAGAAGAAGAAGAGTTGTTTCTTTCGCAGCGGAGAAGCCGTCTGATGCTGAAGAAGGACGGGCCGCTGGTCCTTCAAAAGTACAAGCTACACAGCCCTTAGTTGAAACTCTCGCGTCTCGCTGTCTCTTCGTCACTCAGACCGGCTTTATTGGAATTGGACCAAAGCACGCGACCCCCGGCGATCTTGTGTGCCTACTCTATGGTGGCGACGTCTTCTACATCATCCGCAAATACTTCGGTCAACACCAATTCGTCGGCGACGCATACGTTCATAACGCGATGAATGGCGAACTCCTTCGCTCGAAGCCAGACCAGGAGTTCATCCTTCGTTGATGCTGGTCTAGCTATGATTCGAGACTTGACGTTCTGACCACGCCCCGAAACGCGGCGCTCCAAATTACAGCCCCCAGAAATGATATCGTGAGAAACAGAAAGTTGGATAACCATAAGAGGCCATAGACAGTCATCTGAGGGTTCAATACGGCGGGAACACACCTCCCATTAATGGTGCACGGCCAATTTGCAGCCCACCGAAATAACATCATGAGAATTTGGAAGATCAATTGGCAGGAAAGTCCTCGGGAGGCTGAATCCACCTAGTAAAGAGATGCTGCAATTTAAACCTCCGCGGAAACGACATCTTGAGAATTCTTCCGACGGCTGAATCTCAACACGCGGGGTGGCCTAGTTGATTACATGAGGTGCCATAGAGAAACACCGCTCAGCTCGATTTACAACCTAGGCAAAATCTGTGGCTGGATTCACCGACACGTATGCCAGTACTTCAGGTGTTTTAAATCGCACAGTCTTGCCAAAGGCCTGGACACACCGCTTTGCCACTGCTTGGGGTGCCCCCACATGCTTTCATTCTTCCAGATGCGATATCAAGATTACCGCCGTGGGAATCGGGCTGCCCTTAAGCCACCCGGCCACCGGCTTACCAGGGCACCCTCTGCAGCGGCATCGGGCGAGCAAGAACGAACCCCGAGCAGTAGTATTTTGTAACGTCTCACGTGTAGATGACTCTCAGTACCAAGACATGAGTTTGGTCACTCCTTGAAACTGCTTGGAGTGCTCTGACAGGCTTTGGAAACTCTAAATACGATGTAAGGGCCAACGCAGTGGATATCACACTACCTTTTGACTAACTGAAGACACATCAGCTAGGGCACTCCTTACAGTGGTGCCGAAAGAGCAACAGCGGAGCAGGAGGATTTTCGCGGGCCCAAACTTATGGCCTAGTACTGGCAATCACCACCACCTCCTTCCGCTGCAGACCTCACCGTCCTCCTCTTCGTCGGCGGCTTAGTCATTCGCACGTGGTTACCACCTCAACCTCAACCTTAACCTTAATCCAGCCACTCCTTCGTCCACACCCTACCCTCCACACCTCACCACCCCACCAACTCAAGGTCCTCTACGGCGCAAAAAATGCCCAACACCACCCCCTTCGCCCCCTCCACCAACGTCTTCGCTCCCCTCACCGCCCTCCCCACCTCCACCACCACCCCCCCACCCATCGCCATCGAAAGACTGGAAACTTTCACCCTCTCACCCGCCGCGTCAAACCAGCCCACGAATACGCCCACGAATACGCCCACCGAGCCCCCACCCAAACCCAAGAAGAAAGCCCACCGCAGCGCCCGCGGCGGCAAGAAGAAGGCGCCGAAAAAGCCCCTACCCGACACATCCCCTTCTCCCCCTCCTCCTCCGCCACCGCCTGTAGCGAAAGACACGACTGCGTTCCTCGCCGCATGGACGACGCTCGGCGCGCAGCTCTGCGCCATGGGCCCCGAAACGCGGCGCGCGCGGGCGCGGGAGCTGGCCGGGGTGTTGCGGGGGCCTGGTTTTGGTGAGTTTCCCGCCCGTTGTTGAAAGGGTTGTGAGAGTGGTTGCTAATGGGTCAAGATCCGGGACGGTTTGGGGGATGGCCGTGGGATGGGGATGCGGAGGAGGGGGATGGTGGGGAGGAGGCGGAGGAGGTGGAGTGGTATGATGCGGGTGGCGGGTGATTTGAGGGGGGTGGCGCCGGTGGGTTTGTGGGTTGGAATGGGATGGGCGAGGTAGGGTAGCGGGGACGGCGGCTGATGGGTGTGAGCGGGAGACGAGCGATAGGGGAAGGGAGAGTGGGGGGGGTGGAATTGAACGAAATGAGGGTGTATTATGGATGGAACTTTGATGAAAGCATCCGATGAGGAAGAATGCGAAAGAAAGATTGGAGATAGCTCACGCTATCCATCCCTGAGGACATAGCTCGGATGAGAATATGAGAGTGTGATGGTGCTTTAATGGACGCCTTGTGTACTCTTGCTTACCGCTGTCGGAGGTGCTTCGGTGCGGTATGAGGAATTTAGACATGACGTATAGTTCTCGACAAGGCGAATCAAAGCGGATCCAATCCCTTCTTATCAACGACTATTCGCGCTATTCGGGATGGCTTACCAGATCATCTGTAATCCCGAGATACAAGATGTCCAAGCCGACAGCATGGAAGTTACTTTCTACCACCGACCTCTTCACGACCCAATCTTCTCCCCCCCCCCCCCCCCCCGGCAACTCAACGCCAGCATTGTCGCAGGATCGAACAAGAACAGCAACCTCCCTCACCAGAATATTTCCTACACAAGGCGCATTTCAAAGAGAAGAGAGAAGAGGTGACTCGGTACAAAGCCGTGCGTCTTAATATTAATATATATACTCCCCACATCCCCAAAACCGTAAACGAAAGATCCACCGCTTGTGCGTAAAGTGGCTCGAATCTGAACCAGACATGCCATCTGCCACCCGCTCAACTCAGTAATCCACCCGTAAGATACCTTATATCTTCATGCCTCATGCCTCATATACTCCGAAAAATGGTGTGTGCTTCGTGTCACCGAAGCGAGATAGTGTTGTGTGGTGACCTGGCCGACATCGATTTCTCAACGTCGCAGAGATCACTGGTATGGGTTCCGCCCCTGGCCGCCGTTTCCACTGAGTCCGGGATCGCCAAAGGGATCCTTCTGCGCAGTGCCGGAGACACTCCCACCGCTGCCGCTGCCAGACTGGTATCCCGACGGCGTCGCAGGGAGCATGCCGGCGCCGTCATGGCCAAAACCCCCTTCAGGCTGCCAGATAGGGAAGCCCTCGGGCGGCTGGCTGTCACCGACGGGTTTGCCTCGAGAGTATTCTGCAAGGCTGCCGTTGATGCCAGTGAGGGCCCATGCGAAGACCGCAACGTCGCGGATCGAGTTCATGAAGTCCATCTGGCTTGGACCAACCTGCGGTTGTTGCCATGGCGCGTTCATCATAGCTGGATGCTGAGCACCGAGCGGGAATGGTGGAGCAGCCGGGAGCGGCGGGAGGAACACAGGCTCTGGAGCCCAAGGCGCGGCAAACATGCCACGCCGAGGCACTTGGAGTTGGCCGGCTGCGGCAGGGATCTGGCCTGCGTTGTACGGCATTATGGGACGGGCACGACGCAAGCATACGACGAGACCGTCCGAGGTGCAGGATACGACTGCTTCGAGCTCGATGGGGTCGTTGCGGGATACGCTGGAGCCGCCGGGGGAGCCGACTGAAGAGTCGATCGAGTGTGGGTTGCTAGACTCGCCGAAGATGGCTTCGGTGGAGTCAGCGGGGCTGGAGCTGGAGCCCAAGTTGGCGCGGGAGTCGTTATGAGGACGTTCCTCATGGGTATCAATGCTGTGTGATGTGGTGGAGGTGGATCCGCCGATACCAGTGCCAGTTCCATTGTCATCTTCGTCGTCAGAGGTGGTCACATCCGTCATCTCAGCATCGTCCTCGCTTTCATTGGTTGCGATGGAGTGGTGGCGGTCGTCCTGGCGGGGATCACGGAACCAGAAGCGAAGGTAAGCGATGGAGTCGTTGCCTTTAGCCGACTCCAAACATCTAATGGCATCCTCCAGGCAATTCTCCTGGATGCAGAAGTAGAAGCTGCGACCTTTCATTTCCTCGCTGGGAATGCCGATGATTTGCTCAATCCCACTAGTAGCATACATGACGGTCAGGGTGCGAGTGAAGCGATTGAGGAAGAGTGCCGCACGGGGCTCGTGAGTCTGTTCCTGAGGACCCAAGCTGAACTTGCTGGACAGATGAGACAACATGTGGTATCGAGGGTCCTTGGGCGAGGACGAAAAGAGACGCCGTACGAGTGGTGCTTCCACCGCTCGCTCTGGACTGAATTAGACAAAGGACTAAATCATAGATTGGAAGCACTTACTTTGGCTACTCTCGCCACGACGATAGATGGAGGTGCAGACGACCATGACATCGTAGACGACCGAGAAGCAGCACTCGCATCCGACCCACTCTCCCTGGCGGTTCTGAATGCGGCAGTAGGCTAGCACAGCGGCCTTGTCGAGGTCTACCCCTCGACTGTGCAGCTTGCGAGCCAAAGGGAGCTCTTCGGGATGGAAGAAGTCCCAACAAGACTTGTTGACCACCTCATCGGGAGTGTGGCCTAGGATGTCGACTATAGAGTCGGACGAATACAAGATTTTCGCATCTTGCGAGAGGTCTGTGGGAGGGAAGGTCAGTGCTATCTCGGGCCCAGAAGAGATGAGACTGACCGTGAATGGTGATGAATGTGGTATCCATGGTCACGGACTGGGTGGAGAATAGGCGGCTGATGTATTCACGAGACTGCTGACGATCTTCTGCACCGGGTGGTCCTGGGGCGGAATCTAATAATTCGCGCAGGACCGGCGGTGAAGACAGGACAGAGTCCCAAGAGACCTTCTTATACGGGGATCACGGCGGGTCGCCTCGAGTCGTGCTTAAAGGTGCTACCTTTGCGAGTCTTGTACTCGGGTCGGCTGTGTCAGGATAGGGCGGCTGGCGTGCGGTTCGCAGGTTGCACTCGGCAGCAGCAAACGTCGGCCGAATGGCTGCGTTGGAGATGAACAGCGAGCCGTGGAGGAGCGAATAGATGAATTGCGCCAATGTTCCCGTGGGCGTGGATGCGAATGCGGCTGCGAGGTTGCGATGAAGGCTGGGGGTAGGAGGCGTTATATAGATCCCCACAAGGATGCTGGGCGAGCGATCAGCAAGCCACGCGCAGGCATGAATGCACCGAATCGCAGCGGAAGAGCAGCATCAGGGTCCTCGAGCTGGGAGAGCAGCAGCCGGGTGGTCCGTGGTGGTGAAGAGGCCCCAGGCCGCGGCGCGCTCGAGTGCTGGAATGCGGGCAGTCGGCAGGGCGCATTGGGCGACAGACCCTGCCGCAGCTCTTTCGGCGTCCGGCGGGACGGGGGCAAGACGAATGGGGTCAATGGCATGGGCGGGCTGCAGTGCGGGTCTGCAGCGTGCCTGGGAAGCGTGTGGGCTGCCGGACGAGGCGCGAGTGTGGCCGTAATGGTGGCGATGTATTCTAGCGAGGTGAAGCAAGACGTTGATCCCAGCCCCGGACGATGATGGACAGGTACGGAACGAGATCCCTTGACGGAGGAAGCCCTCGGTGAGTATCCTGTGCACCAGAGCGTGTAGTTCGGCTCGCATTCAGCGAGCAAAGGACCCAGCAACGGGCGGTGGACGCGTTGTGTACAGAGAGGGAACGCTGGGCCTGGTGTGGAGTCGCGGGTCGGCTAGCCATGCACAAATGACAGCGTCAACCAAGGGCGGCGAGAGACACACGCCTGCACGTGCTTTTTCTAACGAAGCGTCCCCGAACCCTGATATCTGGGCGACTTCAGGCGTGATATGGGCGTCGGAGGATGCATGATCTGGGCTCTTTCGGCGGCCAAGACACCTCCTTCCCACCAACAACTGCCCTTGGAATGCTCACAGCAGCGACAGAGCGCCCTCAGTTCATCGGCCCAGCAACCCGGACCAAGGCAAAACCTTGCTCATCTGCTCGCCGGCCCTCTGCAGCACCATCGCCTCACTCTTCACAACGGCACAAGCACCTCGGCGCCTCCTCCGAGGAATTTTCCGCAGACCCACCAACCGGCGGACTCGACAGCAGTTGCACGACAGCAGCTTCGGCGTGCCGGAAGTGGTTGCTCGCGTCGCAGGCTGCCGACCGGCCGAATTGTGTTGGTGGCTCTGTGTCGTTTCTTTTGCGTGCGCAAGCCAAATCGACGATCCGATGAACGAGCCAAGCGATCGACATACGCTAGCTGTTTTTGATTCGCCATCCAACTTTCTCCCAACCACCTTCCTCACCGCAGGGGGTACCACCGGCACGACTCTGTCCAATTCACTGATTGACCACACGCGGAATTCGCCCAGAATGTGCACAGCGAGTTTCTGCATTCATCTCAGCAACTGTCTGCCCTCGCCCGATGCCCCTGATTGCTAGCTGTGAAGGCAAACTTCACCGCGCCAACACCACGAGCCCGGTCCCAGGCGCTTTTGTAGCGCCAATTCGCGGATGGGCTCCCCAACAGGCACCGGCAGGGATCGCGCCTTCTTGCAAGCTTTCCACCAGCAGTCCACTTCAGAGGCGGCCGCTAGATACGCTACTGCTGCCGCTCAAGACTTCGCCGACGCACCCTCCGCTCACTCGGATTCTGCAAGGCAATTCGACACGACGCCCCATCGTCCAGCCGATCTGCCCTCGCTTAGATCTACAGTGAGGCTTGGAGTGCGTCCAGAATTCCATCTAACTGAATCCTTCTGCTGACACCGGTTCCGCAGGCCAAGGGTACAGATGTTCATAGTACGTTTGTACGCTCCTGTGAGCTTATACAACGTCTCACCGCTCTTACTAATCACGCTCATCCCCAGCTCCTTGGTATGATATCAAGTTCTACCCCTACACACCGCCCGGTGTGGATCCCGTCTTCGCCGTTGTTGGTGACCGAGAGGTGCGTGCCCCGATGCGCCCACGTGTGCGTCTCTGACCCTGCTGTAGACCGTTGTATGCAGATGCGTGCTCGAAAAAGGCAATGCTATCGAAGTTCTCAAGTGGTTCAAGGATGAAGAAGAGGTTTGTGGACCCATCGTTTTACTCGCCTTCTTACTCACCCTTTTAGGCAGAGGAGTGGACACTCAACAGCCTCGAGTGGGCACAAGCAGAGAATGGAGACCCACTTGTCTGCATTACGGGCTCAGTTGCCAAGATCAAGGTTCTGAACGTGAGGACGGGAGAATTAGCTACGGTGTGTACTCAGACGAACTCTTTCGGTTCGACTGGCGTGGCATTTCTAACAGACTGTAGACGTTGACAGGACATGGCGCGGTAAGCTTTTCTTGTAGTCGTGGTAGGCTCCTACTGACTTCCTCCAGCTTATCAACGATTTGACCATATCTCCCCTCACTCCCCGAATACTAGCTTCCGGCTCTATGGACCATTCCATACGGATATGGAGTTTAGATCCCAAGCACAGCAAGAACCCCACCATGGTAAAATGTGGTGGGGGCGGGCACAAAGAAGGCATTCTGGCAGTAGTATGTCGTTACTTTACCTACACTGACAGATCAAACTGACACTTTAGAGGCATTCCATAGAAATGGCCGTTATCTGCTTTCTGGTGGTATGGACACCATGGTCAACCTCGTACGTCACATTAAGTTACCCCAGATACTTCCGTACCCTCAGACTAACCTCGAAAGTGGGTATTACCAGAACTTCCCAATGAAACCGCAGGGACGGACAAGACGACCCTCGTACACTATCCCCACTTCTCAACTACCGAGATTCATACCGACTTCGTAGATTGGTTAGTGCTCTATCCATAAACTCTCTCATATATCCTACTTAAACCCCAATCTCTACTTCTCTGCTTTGTTATCTCGAAGCACTCCTTGAAGATTTGGATACACTAACCCCCTCCAGCATTCGCTTCTACGGCGACCTCATAATCTCGCGGTCCGCCAAAGAAAACAAAATCCTCCTCTGGCGCATCGACGGCTTCAACTCCGATGATCCCCTTCCCTCTCTATCTGAAGCCCCAATCCCCCCTTTCTCCTCTGCCAACAGCTCCCGTACCAATCACCAAACTCAGAACTCTGACTCCTCCGGCACTCGCTCCGCCTGGCGCGGCCGTTTCCAGCGCCTTCTCCAATTCGATGCCCCTCACACTCAGCTCTTCTACATGCGCTTCGGTCTCTTTCACGAGCTAGGTCACTCCCCGATCCTGGTAATGGGAAACGAAAAGAGCAAGATCTTCTTCTGGGATCTGCATAGGCTCGAGAGTGGCGACGTGAACCTGAGCGGCAACACAAAGCTGAGATCTAGGAGCAAGAAAGGCAAAGACAAAGAAAGCCTCGCCCGTGTTCGTGAAGAAAGCATCGCCGAGTCCGCAACCTCAGGGGCCAGTGAGGCGACTAGTGCACAGGCGTCGAGTTTAGGATCTTTTTCTGTGAGTGGAAAGGGCAAGGGGAAGGCGGTTGTGGGCCCTGGGGCTGCAAAGGCTATCGGAGACCCCTTCTTCCCGATTCCGGCGCATAAGAGCGTGGTTATCCCCAAGGTGAATTTTGCGACAAGGCAGATTGCGTGGAGTAGGGGTGGTGAGTGGTGTGTGGTGGTTGGAGACGAGGCGATGATTTGTTTGTTTCGGCGGTGGGGGTAGGGTGGTTGGTAGGTGGAGGTGTGGTGGACTAAGTAACCCCCTGACGAATGCTTCGGGTAGAAAATGTAAGAATTCATTGAGAAGGTTTAAAAGTTCAAAGAGTAGAAGTTGGTAATGGTTTGAGAAGCGGGAGTTGTTGTGGCTGTTGCGGGGCTGATTTTACAGACTCTTTCTAACATGAAGCCCTATAACAGTTGGTTTGCGGACACGAAAATTTGGTAAGAAAAACCGGATGAATTTTGCGTGGACTAAGGCGATGCTAACCTGAAAATGCGTTGTATATAGGTAGACGCATCCAAGATGACTCAAACCTTGATAACATCCAATAAGCCATGTTGATCTGCTTTACGCTGGATACGTGCTACCCACGAAGACATCAATACCAGCATACCGAATGACTGAGAGCTGTCAATACAATGTAATGACTGCTGTAATTCTGCTCGACAGAATTAATCATTCCAAACAATGCACATTGTATTGTTTAGGTACGGCCTTAATAATCTCGGACTATATATCCCTTCACAACTTGGTCGTAGTCCAACTTCACAAAACTCGGAATTCCATATCGACTCTCTCACACCACAGCCTCCCCCACAGCTTTTCTTCAAACAAGCTCCAAAATCATAGATACAGATATGGGAATGTCTGGCTCCCTGCCACAAACTAGTCTGCTGCTAGATCTCGAACGAATACCGCACAACCAATGTGACGAAGGATGCGAACACTACACTGATCACGTCGGCATGCATATGTTCGGCCATATCAATCTGGTCCTCAAGACTTACCATCACCTCTTACGCGAGGAGTGGCGCAAACGCAATTCTCCAAATGAACCCGAGCCTCTGGTTTACGATGAGTATAATCCACCGGCACGCTACGTCCGGCTCTTCAACATGGCTATGGATTTCGGCAGCCGACCAAACCATCGCCATGAATCCACACAGACGTTATCTGCTTCTTGGGTCTCCTTCCTAGAAAGGCTTTGCCGCTTCGAACATCTAGTGGCCAACTGGAGGTCGATTGTTGGCCTCACCCTACCACACATTCTCGACCCAGGCACCGACTGGGATGAACCAAAACCGATAAATGCGGAAACACTGACTCAAATCGTAAATTCTGCCCTGGATGAGCTAGGACCCGCAAACTCGCCCACTGCCGAAGACACCGACCCCGATTGCCCCATTTGCTTCGATCCCTACAACACCGCAGACAGACACCGTGTTAGCACCAAAAAATGCAACCATTCTATGTGCATGTCCTGTGTTACTGAGTGGACGACCGGTGAGAATGAAAATGCCAACAAGTGTCCCTTCTGCCGTCGCGAACTCTTCCCGCGCCGTCTCACCCCTCGCCAAGAAACCCTCGCTCAGATTGCCACCGAATCTGACGGCGCCTTCCGGGCCTCTCTACTCCCGCTTGTACGCGACGCGGACACGCGTCGCAGGATAGCTGCATGGAAGGGATGTTTCGCGCCGTTCATGGAGGAGATGGGGACGAATATGTGGGATTTCGCGTATATCCTGGCCGGCTTTGAGATCACTTTCCGCAACGACGACGATGACGGGCGCGTTGCGATTGTCGCAGCGAGGATGCAGGCGATGCTGGATCATGTGGATCATTTGGTTGCGGGGTTTCTGGGGAGGAGGGAATTGGCGGAGCGGTATCGGGAGCGGTCGCATGAGTGGGCGAAAATTGCGCGTTTGGACAGCATAGAGGAGATCTTGAGGGGAGAGGGGGGTGAGTGAGTGGGCTCTGCTGGCTGCTGACTGTTACTTCAATCTGAAGCAGCAATACTTTCGATCTTTTGCCCTAACCGGCTCTTCGAACGCATATGAGGTCACTTTTCTTACGGTCCTACTTTCGAGGCTCATTACGCGGATATGTCACAGCTCAGGTGCCGTTCTTGACTCCTCTGTATCACTGTCAGGGGTGCCGTACCTGCTCAGCATCCGGTCAGTTAAAAGGTAGGTTGATTTTCAACGCTTTTATTGTTACACGGCACTTTCCTTACAGTGCTCGGTTTCAAGGTTGAGCACATTGATATCCCCTAACATAGACTTCATTCTTGACATATCAACGCTACCGCCAGGAGTGGCTCAGCCGCTACTCAGCAAGCCAGTCAAAACGTCGCCTTCATTCAAATGCATCAAAACCTACATCACAATCTTCGGTCTTCAGTTCAAAGCACGCAGTATTTCACGGCTTGAGTGCCACTCTTGACTCCTCGACACCACCATCAGGAGTGACCTCGCTTCTAGATACCCTAGCAGCCAAAAGGTAGCTTAGTTTCCATTGCATATCCCAGTACGCCAAAGCCATAAAGTTATCTACTAGTTTCAGTCTATCAGTCAGTCCTCATCGCATTTCTTATCAGCAAGTCGCCACCAGATCGTGTATTCTGAGGTTCCGTAGACAATACCAGTAAGTAAAGTGATGAGAAGTTGAAGAAGGGATGATGGATTCGAAGCTGACAGCCAGCGAAGCATATGTACTACTGTCACGCCCGTGTGCAGAAAGCACTTCTCGCTTATTCTAGCAGGGATCGATCTTAAACGGGCCAACGTGCTGTCGCCTTGGCGCCCCAGGCAGTAAGATTTTGCTGTGTTACACCGCTCTATCTACAGCCCGACCTCGCGGAGGATGGCTCGGCCCATCAGTGTCTGCAGTGAAGCATCCTAAAGTCTAAGCTGTATCTTGGACCCTTCTAAATGACTGTTTCGTACTGACTCACAGCGCCGTTGGACAGATTTATGGACAGCAATTGGATCGGTTCAGGGCTATCGAGAATACCTGGAGGATCCCTTCATCCCACAATTATGTATGAATATTCACAATGCCTCGTGGGTTGGCCAATTTTACTGCCTTAATAAAGCACACCTTTCAGCTCAAAGCCTGATTTTCTTTGCCTCTGATGGTTGGGCGACAAAGTGTACCAAGGAATCATTCGTGGTCGTCCCATGGAAGCACAGAACAGAGCCGTTGCCAACCAGAAAATCATCGAAATCTCATATTCTTAAGTGTCTTCAGCTCTGAACGCACTCTACCTTGTCTCCTCATACAATATGCCCTTCTAAAGCACTCTTTCTTGGGAAAAAGCGCCTCATTATCTGCATATCCGAAATCTCAAAATGGAAACTCCAGCGAGAAGGGATTTTGGCGATGCTCTGGAGATCAAAGTGGCGCCTGGAAATCATGCCGTTCGTGTAGGGGCCCTTTTCTTGAGCCGTCGTGCCTTTGAAAAAGCTGTGCTTGACCGGATAGTCGAGCCCAACCACGAATTCAAGGTCGAGGACTTCGACAATATTTTGGTGTATGTGCACTGTGCACATATCTTCAGACCCATTCCTCTGCTCCGCCATATCTACTCACCGACGGAAGACTCTTGCAAATGCCCTAAGCCTGGTTGCTGGTCTAATCTTTTCTGGCCGGGTGATGAAGAGGGCCCATACACCAAGAGCGCTCTCATAAAGACTGCTAGTTATCACGTCAACGAAAAAGCACTGAAGGCCGCTCTATTAAAGTGTGGTGACATTGAAGATTTTGACTTTGATCGACAAAAGGTATACAACTCGCCCCAATTCAATACCAAAGCTAACCAGGTGCAGCGTTCTATCTTCGTCGAATTCAATACCACCGCTGGTTACCAGGCTGCTGTTGCCGCGAATCCCCACAAAGTTGGTGATCGAGTTTTCATTGTCGAAGAGCGCGGGCTCGCTACCATGCTCCCCATTCCATTTATGGATCAGGACACGCCGGGCGAGTTGTTCCTTAGGACAGTATGGCAGCGCCATATGTGGAAGAACCTTCATGACTCTTCAGCGCGAGTGGACACCACGATTCAGACACAAATATCTCGCGCGCGATAGACCCTCTCTCTTAGAGCAAATTACTAGGAGCTATACCCGACACGGACGACAACAGCATGGCCACGGCAACAATGGTTCACGATGTCCCTGCAACTTCGAGCTTGCATGCATATTTGTTCGCTCCCTGTCCAGCAGAGTCAGGGCGTATTTGGAACGCTCACATCTTCATTCTTTTTCCCATTCGACCCTTTTGCTATTCGACCTGTCATCGCTCTGACAATTTTGCGCAACGAATCTGATCCTCTAAGATTCTGAGTAACTAAAAGGTCAAGCTTTACGGAATAGCTCGCTGTTACTAAATAATATCACGTTTTTTGGTGAATACTAAGAATCCCCGCAGCCACAGAGCCGATTTCGGATGTCATATGCAAACATTGCCACCTAACGCAGCTTAGTCCCAGATTGAGGTACTAACAATTGATGCCGAATTCTAGGCCGTTGAGTTATTGGTAGTGTTGATTGGGGGGTCCCGATCCCTATTCCGTCGAGAACCATCCAATGATCGCTAAGCACGTTCGGCATCCCTGCTCGATCTATTGGTCGACAGCTATCCTTATCATTCGAAATGACTTACTCCGATTAGTTTAGTGGTAAATCAAGAGGCTATGGAAATGAAGCTTCGTCTCGCTAGGCAATCGGCATGATAGGGATAGGATCTTGAACCACCGAAGACGGACCGGGTCCGATATCTGAGCATGTACATATATTGCTATGCTCCCGGCGATCTGGTACTTGGAACTGTCAGATCTCCGCTCTACTTTTATTAGAATCTTAGCTTGCAACTAGATCATTTAGGCATTCAATAGACATCATGGAAGCAGTCGCGGTGGTGAAGCCACCACTGTCCCAAGGGGTGGCCTATGGCATCGTTCTCGGTATGTGCAATCCATTCCTCACATAACACATGAATTTAATTGAGATCTTTCAGGGTTTGGCATAGTTTTTGCCTTGTCGATGAATACTATCACTTGGATATCACGGAAGTACCTTCATGAGAGCGCAGTGAGTAGACTAACTTCAACATTGGGGTGATCTTATACAGGGTACTAACATGGCCAGGACACCAACATGCAGTTGACAGCTCGGAAGAACGTCAAATCCGGGCTCGTCGCATCCGCGGTTGTTTCCTCGTGTATGCATACCTAAATTTCTTCATCCGAACTCTTACTGACTTCGCTAGGGTGTTACGCTACTACAATTCTCAACTCAGTTCGCCTAACCTACGTGTTCGGATTCCTCGGCCTATGGTGGTTCGTTAGCGGTGCCACCGTTAAGATCATTCTCATATCATCTTCTTCGTGTATGGAGTCTCGGTCCAGATTCTCATTACTGCAGCACTTCTTTTGGGCGGGTCAACAGCGCTGCACGTCAATACCGGAGATAATGTTATAGCGATGAACTATTTGATTCCTCTCGGCGTTGTAGTCTACACGTATTTGGGCGGCTTGAAGGCTACATTCTTGTCTGATTATATTCAGTGAGTGCTACTATCTCCGGCACGACCACAAATACTAACGCAACATAGTACTATGATCATCTTTGTCATTCTGCTTATCACCATGTTCGCTGTAATGAGTCCAGCAGCCTCCGTGCCGGCATTGGGCTCCCCTGGAGCACTTTGGGACCTACTCTAGCCAGCCGCTACTGCACATCCTGCCTATGGAACCAAAGGTGGAGAGTATCTTACCATGGAATCAGATCAGAGTCTCTTACTCGCTGGAGTCATTCTGGTGTCTGGTCTCGGATCAGTCTTTGTGGACGCATCTGTATGTTTCTTCCCATCTATTCAAGACTTCAGCTAACAGCAAGCAGTATGGTCAGAAGGCCATCGCGGGAGAGCCCTTCGCTGTCGTCCGGGGATACTTCTACGGAGGATTCGCCTGGTTCTCCATACCTTTAGATCTTTGTGCAACCATGAGCTTCGTAGCCGTCGGCCTCCAAGACTCTGAGTACTGGCTGATCCCAGGCAGAATCACCGCCTACCAGATCAACAACGCCCTAATTCTCCCTCTCGCCGCACAGGCCGTAATGGGAACCGGCGGCCCCGTCGCAGTCATCTTGATGGTATTCATGGCCGTAACCTCCTCCTTCAGCGCCAAGATCATCGCCCACGCATCCATCGTAACCTTCGACATCTACCAGCCCTACATCAACCCCACCGCCAGCGACAAAAAGCTCAAAATGGTCTCCCACGGCGCCCTCACCGGCTTCGCCATCTTCTCTGCCTCCTTCGCCACCGCCCTCAACGCCTCCGGCATCTCCATGGGCTGGATCCTCGAATTCCTCGGCGTCGTCCTCGGCGCGGCCGTCATCCCCATCGCCCTCGCCATCACAAACGCGCACGTCTCGTCCCTCTACATGATCATCGCCGCGCCCGTCGGCACAATCTGCGGTCTCGCCGCCCGGCTCGGGACCACCAAGGGCATGTACGGCGAAATCAACGTCGCCACCACCTTCGAGAACTGGAGCATGTTCGCCGGCTACACCGTCAGCCTGTGCCTCCCCCTGCTCATCTGGGCCTGCATGTGGCCGTTCATGCGCACGCCGTACGACTGGGACATGCTCTTCCTCATGCAAGCGCTCCAACCGCGCGCCGGCGACGCCGTGTACGCGTACGGCGAGGACGTGGATCTGGGCGCGGACTGGGACCCGCAGGGCTTGCGGCAGGCGAGCAACTGGGCGAAGATCGTGAGCGCGGTGTTGTGTTTGGTTATTTGATTATCATCCCGTTCTCGTTGTATGGGACGGGGTATGTGTTTTCGAGGAACTTCTTTGCAGGGTGGACGGTGGTGGTGTTTATTTGGAGTGGGTGCGCGGCGCTGCTGATTTGATGTATGCCGATTTGGCAGAGCAGGATGCAGTTGGTGGGGATTGTGAGGGGGTTGTTTGGGGCGGTGGCGGGGCGGAAGAAGGCGGGTTCGGTTGAGGGGGGGAGATGTGGTGGAGATTGAGCATAAGGGGTTTGAGGCGGGGGGGAAGGGGAAGGCGGAGGAGTGATAGTGGACCTGGTTGGGAATTAGAAGGTCGATCCCGGGTTTTGGAAGTTGGCCTTGAGCTTGCCTTCATAAAAATGACATTAAGTTCTGATTTTACAAGCACCTTGGAGCATGCCAAACGGTCGCAAGATTGCACAGGTCCTCAAGACTCACGATCAGACTTGTGGTCCGCTATTTCTCGATGCACGATTCGCATCCTGTGGACTGGACGTTCTCTATGCTGCTACGGGGGGATCTAGCAGCGCTTTAAAGGCGACTTTACTTTCCTATGACTCGCCGCTTGATTTAAAAGCTTCAGCTTCTTATATTGCGAGCTCATTCAGAGTCGTTAGGCTTGGGGTGGCTCAGCAGGGTGTATACCTCCAAAATCACACATCAAAGTCCCTAAATCAGGCTCTCAGATCTCGCATTATGTCGGCCTAATTTGGAAGGTCTAGTACTTTACATTGCGAAGTCTTTCGGAGTCGTTGGGCCTGAGGTGGCTCAACAGGGCGCGTACACCTCCAAAATCATAGACCGAAGCTCC
>NW_022985454.1:144026-258830 GCF_010093595.1 Mytilinidion resinicola | reverse complement strand
GTACACCTCCAAAATCATAGACCGAAGCTCCCGAATCAGTTTCCCAGATCCCGCACCATGGAAGCCTAATTTGAATGGTTCAGAATTTTACATTATGAGGCTTTTCGGAGTCGTTGGGCCGGGAATGGGTCAGCGCTGTGCGTGCACTCTCAAAATCGGAATTGCCCAAGGTCTTATTTGAAGGCTTCGGAACTTGACATTGTAGGTTCTTTTGGACTGCATAGGCCTAGTACTCCCGACGGTGGCATCTAAACCCTAAATAGCAACAGTTCTCTGACGCACGATTTGAACGGTGGTGTCTTTTACATTAAACCCAATTATTCATGCTACTTCGGGGGCTCTCATACAGTGTCATCCACGCTCAAAGCAGTCACAATCCACACCGCGAGATCTACGATGTAACGAGTGTGACATGACACCTAGCATTTTTAGAGTAGGTTGGAGAACTTCACACAGCGGCAAGAGATTGTAAAGAATTTGGTATTCAGGAGCAAATCGCAAGAAAGGGCCTTTGTGTGCTAATCTGTTTGACTATTCTTTCGGTATATCTAGTAGCAAGTTTTGAAAAATGATATACATGTGCACAAGAAAAACTCACAAAAGTAATGACGCAATGAGACCAACTATTTCACAAAGCATGACCTCAGTACACCCATCTCGGGCGACATTTCGTCGTATTCTGCACGCGACACGCCCACTGTCTGCGGATTCTTTTGAGGCTTGGGACCCGTATCGTCGCCACTTCCGTTGATACTTGCGCCGGCTGCGTGATCCACTTGCCCTTTGCGTCCTCATACGGTAGGTCGTTCCATACCCCTTCCTCCTCTCCTGCTACTTCTTTTACTTCTTCTTGTGCCTCATCCACCGCCCAAATGGCCTCTTCCTTTACCGTTTGTGTGACCCAGTGGCCCTTTTCGTTCTCAAAACAGTCGTCTTTCCATGCCTCTTCCTCCGCGACTAATGCCTCTTCCGCTTCTTGTTCCTCATTTTCCAGTACCAGAGGGGCCTCATTCCCTGCTTCTTGCTCGCTGAGGGTTGCCGATTTCGGGAGCAAATCCGGCAGCATCGCCCCGACAGTCTGCGCCACATCCTCACAGGCCGCTAGGATACGTGGGTAAACATTCCGCATAATTTCCCACTGCCTCTCTCCTCTTGGTGTTTCCTCCGCCTGACGCATCGCCTCTCGCGTATATCCAAGAACGTGCGCATTATGGCATCGTTGAGCGTAAAGCCCGTGTTTCGACCACGCACGCCTATCGTCAGGATCAGCCTGATACCTATCGAGAAGTTGGATCTTGCTAAAGATAGGCCACCTCCTGTACTTCTCGCCACGACCGAGGGCTTCATCAAGTGCGTACGACAGCCCTCCGGGTACTTCCATGGCGGAGTTGATGGAAGTTAGGAGCTGGGCCTCGGCGAAGACGGCCATCTTGGTGGCAATGGGAGCGGCTTGGGCACGCGGTGTGCGGTTGTTGTCGAAGAGGTCCATGAAGAGGGTCTTGTCTATTGTCGAGGTGGCGTTGCTCATTGTAACAAGTTCGGCAACGTTTTTGGCCTCGCGGATGAGACTTTCTGCGGCTTCGCGGGTTGGTGGGCTTCCGGGATGCTGCGAGTTTGAGAAGAAGGAATCGGTGCGCGAGAGGGTGTACGCTGGGGAGGTTGTCGGAGCATCGAGGGCTTCCTGGGTGGTTATTGAAGCGTGAGAAGACATGCTTTCTAGTATCTAATTCGAGTGGAGTTTTCAAAAGTTGTTAAAAGTACGCACGGTATAGGGTGCTGTAGCGAAGGCTTTGAAAGGTGCGTTGTGGTGTTGAAGACTTCCCGTAGCTGTGTGTTAAGGTCAAATGTGAAGGAGAAAGGGAAAGAAGTGCGTAGAGAGAAATACTTTTGCACGCCTCGTGCGCTCTGAAGTACGCTCTGAAGTGCACTCTGAAGTGCGCTCTGAACCATGGTAGCGGAGGTAGGGAACCGTGGATGGATGAACAAGATACCACACCTCAAGAAAACCGAGGGTTTGAAATCGCGTGAACAGTCCATTGTCTTTTACTATTAAAATATTCTTAACCTGAGAGGTCCTTTAGCGACGTATGAGCGTGTGCAAAATGAGATATGATTTGACTTGTGTAGTTTGTTACATCTTGTGTCGTGAAATTTCCGCATCTCGACGCCCCTCAATGATTTACGCGCATGGAGAAAAGCATCTAAAACACAAAATGATCAGAGGTTTCAACAGAACACTAATCATTGCTCGAGATCCCTTGAAGCACCTTGACTAGAGCCAATCACGAAACGTGAGCTCCCATTTCCCCCTTTTCGGGTCAGTCTCGAGCTCCCCCATAGCCGTTTTCCGCCCTCAATATCGTTGTAGCGGATTCAACAGGCATACTGTATGCTAGAGGCGAATATCTCATTTCTCAAGACGTCGTCCAATTAGTTTTCTTCTACGCCCCACTTCAACTTTCAATCTGTCCTTTCGTAAGGTTAGCCCAAAAAAGCAACATTCGGAGCAAAGAGCAAAAGAAAAGCCTGACATCAGTGAGATTCGAACTCACGCGGGTTACCCCAGTAGTGTTCAGCATTGTGTTTGCACATTGCAACGTGACTTGAAACTACCGCCTTAGACCACTCGGCCATAATGCCTGTTTGAATACTGATGCAGAGAAATAGTGCGTACACATCCCCTATCGGCTCCTAATTCTAGTGAATGAGATGTTGAAAGCCCTCAGAGCACAATCTCAGTTGTGACGGGAAACCGCAGGAAGCGAGACAAAGCAAACACCAAATAAAGTCTAGTCCGCCACTTCATAAAGTTAACATTATGGCTTGACCTCTATGGCCCTTTAATGACCTCTGACATTTTCCCGAGCACCTGCTTCACAGCGTCAAGGTTTCTCAAGCCTGCTTGATCTAGGTTTAGTAGCTCATACGGCTAATCTTTATTCGCTGGCTCATCTCACACGTAGTAATCTTCTTGGAAAGCTCCCAGCGCCCAATTGCTATCACTCTCAGTCATGTGCTCGATTAAGTATTTGGCATTTCACCTTGGGTTCTGGGTTTCTGTACCAGTCATCGTTGAAGTATCAATGCCTGCGACAGCGGGATGGTTGGCAGACATTTTCGCCATAGGCCGATTTCGAGTAAGAAATTGGATATAGCGAAGCGCAAGATATTGAGAATGCGAATTTGAGATGCTAAGAAGATATTCGGGAAAGATATAGAAGCATACTTGCTGATCTGAGAACATATAAGTCTTATCAAGATCGCAGATCTGGGGGATGATTCCAAAGTCATTAGGAACGTGTGAAGAATACTTGCTATGTGGACTCAGGGACCCGTCGGAGTCATATTTTGACGGGGCAAAATCCCTTTGAGGTTCATTTTTATGATGCTTTCTATAGAGGCGATCATCAACAGGGTGAGGATGTATTTTCCGTTCTTCTAGTTTGGCCAAGGGATCAAGCAAGAGTCCTGACGTGCCTCCATCAGGCTTAAGGATTATGGAAGAAACTACAATTCTTCGTAAGAAAAGAGGATTCTGGTGTCAGAACGAGAACTGTGCACGAAATGAGCTGGGAAAAAGAGGAGTTTGGGAAAGGTGACGGTGCTCTTTGACATCATAAAAGCTTTATTTAAGTTGGAAAACAAAACGTTCTGTTGCGAGCGATTAGCGGAAAAGCCCATCGTTCGTGATTGATGGCCGCGGAGAGTAGGAGTGGAAAAGAGAAGATTTGTTACAGCGAGATATAAAACCAATATGTTACGAATGTGGTCAATGCGTTTTCGATCGTGAATTTCTCTAAACAGCGTCAAGCTTCAATTCAACACAACAAACGACCGGCGTCACTCTTTACAGCAAGTATACATCTGGCTCTCTTTCAGGCTAGCTCGCGACTCTCTTTCCGACAGCAAAGACGTTTTGCGAAGCTATACCGAGTTTCTAAACAAGAACTACTCCATCACACCATCAAACGTAAAAAGTAGCCAGGAAGACACCGAGAGAAGCAATTGATGCTTTGCATCCTGTTCTATACCCAGTAATACTTCGAGCCGACGTACGTAAGCCCTCATACCTGCTACCCCTTTGCCAATTCTAGCTAACACCTTCAGATACAACCACAATCACCACCATGTCCTCCCTTCCCCTCCGCCCCCTCTTCCGTCCTCGTCCCCTCCTCTATCCCCTCTCGAACGCGGCCTTCTTCAGCACTACCCGCCCCCGCCGCTCCGCTTCCCCAGGCCCCATCCTCCCCACCCTCCGCCCGGCCCTTCTCGCCGCCATGAAAGCGAAAGACACACAACGCTTAACAGTCCTCCGCTCGCTCCTCGCCTCCATCACCAACGCGTCGAAGACCAGCTCTCCAATCGCAAACGACGCGGCGCTGTATACGCTGCTAAGCAAGCGGATTTCAGAATGTAGTGCTGCAGCGAAGGAATTTGGAGACGCGGGGCGGCAGGATCTAGTGGAGAAAGAGCAGGGGGAGGTTGTGGTGTTGAGGGAGATTGCGGAACGGTGTGGCGCGGTGTCTGAGGAGGAGGTGAGGGTGGTTGTTGAGGGGGTGGTGGACGGGATGAAGAGTGAGAAGGGGGGTGTACAAGTGGGCAAGGCGACGGGGCGGGTGTTGGGAGAGCTGAAGGGAAAGCCCGTGGATCGGGAGATGGTTATGAGGGTTGTGAAGGAAGTTGCGGAGACGTGAGGGCCCGGGGGGGGGGGGGGGGGGGGGGGGGGGGGGGGGGGGGTTGTTGATAGGAGAGGTGTGTATATTGGATATTGGGTATATGGAGTGCTTAGGAAGGCTGTGTGCGTGTATAATACGTGTACTGTCCCCTGTAACTTGTAAATGTATTATATGATGGATCCTCCCACAAGTTAAGAGTGAGCGGTGTACATTAACATTATTATATTAAGGAACGACTCAGGCATCGAGCAGCCTAGCTCATTTCTATGAGAGCCGATAGCTCTTGAGCGCCCTACGAACAGAAAACCGTCCTCGAAGATGGTCGCAATAAGAGTTTTGAATTTATAGAATAGAAAGGCAATGTATAATATAGTTTGCCAAATAGAGCATTGGTATATTGATATAGTGCTCCCATATCGGTAATGGTTCTAGTGTGAAAAGGACCAGCTGATTAGTGCTGCTACCATGCTATAAGACTGAGATGATATTGATACTTTGTATGAATCTGAGCATTCTTAGCATGATAGCTTCCGTAACTCGAAGATTCAGTTTCTATGGCACAACCGGAATTCCAGCTGTCTGCGACCATTATCCCAGGGCTTTCAAGCTTGGAATACGCCACCTGCGTCATACTTCGTGAACCCACACCGGCCATGAAGGGTGCGACGAGGTTATCCTATCCGCGAGCGACCACTCACCCACTCCCTTTCCAGCTCTCAAACACGACCCAAGCACGAGGACTTCTGTTGAGCAGTGCGCTGGAAGGGCATCAGACGATTCTCCTGTTTCCCATTCTCCCAACGACACCTGAGCAGCCCAAAGTCGCAAATCGGGCGTGCTTCGCTGTCAACTCTGCCCTGAGGCATCAAAGGTACGGGCCGAATCCTCCTTTCGTTTTCCACTGTGTCAACGGTGTCGTGGACCCCCGCTTGGCATCAATATCTGCAGCCCCTGGAAGGTTGTCTAAGCGGCCGCCGATGACGCCGTCCATCCGCAACTCCATAACTTGGATATCATCCTCTCCACACTCCCTCGGCCTGCCATCTGCACTGACAGCTTACTCACCCCTGGTCATCCCACATATATTCCTCTCTTCTTGCCGCTCGCAACGCATTCCTCTTCGCAACTCTTTTTCCGCTCGTCACTCTTGACACGTACCCCGCCTTCCAGCCGCCTGCTCACTCTGCGATAGACAACCCCATCACTGCAAGCCCCATCACTGAACCATCTCGACAATGTCGCGCGCCGGTGGCTATCGTTCTTCCGCCGGAGACCTCGGATTCTTCGAGGATGATCCTCATAGCGGTCCTCGTCGAGGCCCAGAGCGATGGGATCGTGAGAGATTCGAGCGCATGGGCAGACGAGGCCCCCCCGAGCGCGAACGAGGCCCGCCCGAGCGTGAACGAGGCCCCCCATCCGAGCGTGATCCCCGCGAGTCCTTCCATTTCGAAGAACACGACCGTGGACCAGGTAGAAGCCGTCTCGACATTGAGATAAATGATAGTCGAGAACGAGAGCGTCGGGCGCCTCCAGCCCGCGTTGTCGAGAAAGAACGGTTCTTCGAAGAGGATCGCTTCGAGCGCCCCTCTCGCCGCCGAGCGGATTTCCTCGATGAACCGGCTGCTGCTGAAATAGCGAATCGTGCCCTAGCGCCCTATCGCCGCAAGTCTATCATTGAGCGAGATTTCGAGCCGCCTGCCAGACGTCCTGCACGACCCCAGTACATCCGGCGTCAATCGTCCCTCGATACCTTTGATCGCCGTCCATATCCTCGATACGGCGACCAGGAACGCGATGAATGGAGACCTCCGGTCAACGTTCCAATCCCTCTTCCTGTCCGAGAACCACGTCGTCGATCGCCGCCCCGCAGCCGCAGCCGCTTCCACGAGGAAGACTACGAGGAAGTACGTTACAAGGACGAAGAACCCGAGGAAGACTATCGCGAAGTCGAGGTCCGGCGAGAAAAGAGCACAACTCGCCGCAGCAAGAGTAAGAGCCGCAAGGCTCAGTCCATCCGGAGTTCATCTTCCAGCTTCGAGGAGGTGTCTCCCGTACGGGAGCCTCCTGGGCGCAAGGGCAAGACTAGAATGCCCAAGAGACTGGCCAAGAAGCAGGTTATAGTCGATTTG
Organism: Mytilinidion resinicola; assembly: GCF_010093595.1. Lineage (NCBI taxonomy): Eukaryota > Fungi > Ascomycota > Dothideomycetes > Mytilinidiales > Mytilinidiaceae > Mytilinidion > Mytilinidion resinicola. The sequence goes on along the minus strand of NW_022985454.1, from coordinate 252,025 downwards.
GGATATCCTTTTGAGGAAGAGGTAAGCCGCAAATCGAATATTGAAGAGCACTGCTCACTGGACCAGGATGACTTCATCATCATTCGTCGAGCCCTGGAGAAGGATCAGATAGATGAGATTATCAAGGTCAGCGAGACTTACGAAGAGGGCAGCGGGAACGGTGAGTCAAGACCACCAGCCCAGGTATCAATGTCTACTAATCGACGAAACAGAACGGACGACATACGTCTACGAAGACACAAAGACCAAGGCTATTGAGCCGCCTCCACCCCCACCCCCACCGCCCGAGTCTATCTATGCTCCTCCTCCCCCACCTAGCATTCATTATGCTCCACCCCCACCGCAAAGCTATGCTCCGCCCCCACCACAAAGCGTGCACTACTCACAATCTGTTCGGAGCGCGTCTCCACCGCGGCATGAGCACTACGAAGAACGCATTGAGGAATCTAACCGCATTGGAGGTCCTCTGCAAGTTCTTGTGCCTGGAGATCGCCGAGACGAGCGTGATATCAAGGCCGAGATCCGCAGATTAGAGGATGAGCGTCGTCTACTCAAGTATGAGCGCGAGAATGACCGTCTAGTGGACTACGAGGTTATTGAGAGGAGGGAACCTGTTCGAGAGGTTGTGCGGATCGAGAAGGATCGAAAGGGTAGGTTGGCTCTGGTCCGATCTGCTAAATAGTACGGTGTTGATATCTGGGACAGCGAGGAGACCAAACCCGAAAGTAGTGGCTGCCATGATGGCTACCTTGACTTGAGGAACGACTTCGGGAGGTTATGTTTCGACATATGCCAATATGCGTGTAAATCGGAAGCTAGTGCTATTCTCGGTAGGAGCTCTGGGATTTCTCAAACGTGGCCACTTTCTTTTTGAAGTTAGGAGTGTAACTTTCATTTCAATCAAAGACTTCGAGAGAGTTTCTTTGGGACAGATGTTTTCCTTGGATGGGTGGCGGGTTGAATATCTTGGCCAAGATTGGATAGAGTATGGACGGCATTTGGTTGGAAAGTAACAGAAAACCCAACCCACGTGTAACGAAGACAAGAATCCATGAGATTATGAACTCGAATAATTGAACCATTTGCTTCCACATATGAACTTTCCCCTACTCTGTTCATTGCATGTGATGAAAGATATCTTGGCAACAATAGTCCTAACTCCGCGTCACCTTCGGCGACACTCAAACACGCACCACCGACCACCCTCAATGCCAATCTGCATAGAATGTCGCTATCCAGTCAAGACCCTCTACACGACCTACAGCAAAGCCGATGATCGCTCTCTGGGCAAGGGGGTGCGGCTAACGCAATGCCCGCGCTGCAAACGCTTCGCCGACAAATATGTAGAGCACGATTTTGTCGTGTTATTCATTGACCTCGTCTTGATCAAGCCTCAGGTACGGCAGAGCCCCCCACAATTACGCGTTAACCACTAATCAGATCCATATTACAGGTCTACAGACACCTCCTCTTCAATCGCCTCGGCCGCGACGACGACCGCTTCGACGTACCGCTCCCACCATCGCTCCTCCATAACTCTTTCTAACAACCCTCAGCGCTCTATAATCCGCCTAGGAATCCTCCTCCTCCTCTTCGACGTCTACCTCACCTGGGCGCGCATCGAAAAGCTCTCCCCACCGCTCTCCTCCACAACCGCCCGCAACACCACCTCCCCCGCGGCTCTACCCACCACTGCGCCCACCAACGCAACCCTGCTCAGCACGCAGCCCCTCGTGCTGCAATACCTCTTCTTCCTCTTCCTCGTCGCCCTCTCCACCGCCGCCTTCCACCTCCCCATCCGCCTGCTCTGCGCGCACCCGCCGCGCCTCCCCGCCCTCAACCTCCACCTCCCCACCATCCCGCTCCCCGCGCGCGTTCGCGAAGTCGTAGCAGCGCTCACGCCGACGGTGCCGCTGTTCCCGTACTACCCGCACCCGACGCCGCTGAGCACGGCGCTGCTGGTGTCCAGCTGCACGAAGCTGTTCCCGATTCTGCTGATTATCTGGGAGTATGACTTGCCGAGCTCGGCGAGCGCGGTCAGTTGGGCGGTGATTGTGAATAATGTTGCGGCGTTGGAGATTCTGATGGATTGTGGGTATGTGAGGGCGGCGGTGTTGGTCGGGGTCGGGGCGGGGTGTAGGGGGTTGGTGGCCGGCGGGGTGTTGAAGGCGGTGGGATTAGGCGGATGGGGTTGGGAGGGGTGGGAGGTTGTGGGCGAGGGATGGACGGGGTGGTTGAGGTGAGATTGGCTGTAGAGTTGGGTTTTTGTAGGTAAAGATATCATTGAGATCGTCTTGAAGCTACAGGATTTGTGAGTGGTGTTTATGGGTGATGAAGGGATATTGCAGCATCCGTAACCACCCTTCCCTCTCTTCAATCCCTCTTAGTCATTCAGAGTCTTGCGCTATAGCCCCCCGAAGCCATTTCGGTCGGAAAACCAACAGATCCAACGGCGTTATCGCCTTGCGGACGCAGCGTTCACACGGTACAGCCTCTGCATAGTTCACAGTCACCCAGGAACAACCACATCACTATAAGCCCTAGCAAGAAACAACAACCATCTCGTAAAGTACTCCTTCCCCAATATCATTATTCTCGTTACAAGAAGTCACAGATCGAACAGCAACAGCTTTCCTATGAACGCAGTGGCTTCACAAGCTCCCCTCTCTGGCCCGTCAAAAGCTTAGCCTATATGGCTCCCTAATCTCAAGGTTCAGTAAGGACAATCACGCGAAAGCGACAGGGAAGAGAGGAAGCACTCTGTCCACACATTCGCCGCTGTTGTTGCAAGAAGTTACGGAATTGGCCGTAGAATAGTTGTGTTGGTATGATGAGAGGGGAACGTAGTTGGAAATTCAGAGGTTAGAGATGCTGAACTCTGGACTGGAGGTGTAGAAGAGGAGAAGACTTCCTCTACGTATTGGCTATTTTTGGGAGAAGGTTTCACGTATCTAACCGCTTGGGCGGACCTAGACAACGAACGAATATAAAAAAGAAAGACAAGACCTAAGGTTAGCATGTTGGAGATACGGGGCTGACGCCACTAGGGCAAGGTTCCTGCTGGTTAGTACGAGGGAGGTTGAAATTTTTCAAAATATATGGATTGGTGATGTGAGGAGCGGTGTTTTTGTTCTGGCACGGGGAGACGGCTCCGGTGTGGGAGACTAGATTTGCCTGGTACAAGCGAAAAGTATGCGATGTCTTGTGAAGCACTTTCGTGACGTGCTAGCCAGTTTATATGGTAGATCTTACAGATTCAACCGTATGATGATTTTGTTGGTAGACGCGGCGTGGACGTCGTGTACCCCTCCGCGTAGTTACAAAGTGTTCGTAACTCAAGGACCCTAGATTCGACGAGAGTGTGTTCTAAACAGTGCATAGCTTAGGACAGGTTGTGAGGCGCTCCGGGTACGAATTGGTCCTTTTTGTTGGAAGAAGTAACGAATCTAACCGCATGACTAGATCATCCGTGGAAGTGACGTGCGCTCCGCATGCCCTCAGCGTAATCACAGATATGTGCAGGACAGCCGAAACACGCTATAGCAACCATCGACCCAGAAGCATATGGTTCAGTCATGTGATCCCGAGAGGTATCCCGTTGCTATTGCTAGCTATGATACACATTGACGCCTTCCCAGCGTCCGCAGCCAAAAGTATCCCAATGAAGTATGAAACATATACTGCACGCATTGCTTGTCTCCTTGTCCAACAAGTCCTCAATCTCCCTCCGAAACACTGAATGAGATGGTGGTGGTTTTAATGTGATCCCTCGTGTGGTCGGAGGTCGAGTCGGCGGGGTGCGATGAGAGGGTGCCATTGGGCGAGGAAGGTGATAGCTGAGATGGGAGTTAGCGGTGTTCAGGTCAAAATCGGCTGGGAGGAGAAGTAGTTGGATGTAGAGATGCGCAAATGTGTAGACATGCAAGCATGTCGTAAGAGGGCAAAAGGGCGGAACACGTACCCCACATGAGAAACATTGCCACTGCGGAGAGTACAAGAGTTGATCGCCATACACTGTTTCCCAGTTAGCATGCCATTCATATATCGGTGTCCGCCTTGCTACGCAGTCTGCCTGGTGGTCCTTCTCCGCCGTTACATTTATTCATTGCTCCATCCGTGTCCGACAGTGCCCGGCCTTCTCAGGTAGTTTTGTACTGAAGTCTCTCCCCTCAAATATTTCTACCCGGAATACACCGTGGAATCATTTTCATGACCCGGACGACTGAGGCTGTCTAGACCGGAAGAAGCAAAGACGAAACTCGAACGGAGCGGCTATCGATGCTGGCGGATGGACAGACGGAGGACAAGGCGAACACGCGAGTGACGCGGTATTCCGGGGCTCATATGAGGAATAGAACGGACTCACGTCTGAGTTTCGCCCTTTGGCGCGACAAACCACGACACGGCGCAGAAGATGACGACGACGATGAAGCCGATAAGTAGACTCCAGCTACAAGATGAGCGTTGTTAGCGAGACTCCTGGAAGCCGAGGATACGGACAAGTCGGGGGACATACCCGTTCGCCATGGTTGTGAAGGTTGACAGGTCCTGATGTCGTTGATGGAGGTGGTAGCTTTTTGGTGGAGCTCAAGCCATGACGCCAGGGTTGATGGATCTTAATTGGCCTAGCGCTGTCACGTGCGACGAGATGCTCCTGCCCTACCACATACCCACTACATCTAGAACATCACCCGGTAACGTTCCTTCATCAGACCACTTCCACGGATATCAATCTGCCTTGCCATTGCTGATCAATATAGTGAGCTGGCATTTTGGATGCCTGCCAAAACACGGGTATATATGGCACTTCACACTCCCTTTCCTATGACCATTTTTCATCACTTGCAACCCATTTCCTCACCATCTCAAGAAATATTGAATAATTCCAAAACAGCTCTTCCATATTGTAAGTTCAATTTCTCGAAGCCTTGCATCGAGTTTCCTGACTGTTTCTCAGCTCACGGAATGACCAAGGGGGCGCTATCTTTCTTTTCAGTCAAACTTCTCCTTATTCTCTGCTGAAATTCGGTCTTCCAGCTACATTCTTCCCTGTTTCTTTCTGATGCGTCAATTCATAGTGAGGCTTTCGACCGATTCACCGCATTGAGGTCTCCAGTGGTAGGCATGCACCTCGTCCTGCAGCTAGCCGAGCGGCGATAACTTCGCCACCACCAGAAAATCGTTTCCAGTTCTCAGCTGCAATTGCTCTGCCGTCACTTCACTTGTGGGAAGTCTGCCTTGTTGATCTTCGTTATCATATGTAGTTTCGGGATCAAAAATGAGGCGATTTCAGCCTTGCAGCCTTAGAAATACGCGCTACAACAACCGAGAAAGCGTGATCGACCAGCTTTCTGCCAATGATATCGGCCTTCAACAAAGGTATCCCCCTTTTCTCACTTACTTTCACCCTTGAATATCTCACCGTACGCCAATGAAAGGAAAGAAATATTGCAGGCATTTTCGAGTCATGCCAAATTCCTCATTGGTTCCCAGGTCGGCTGTTGCCGTGTAGTGCAAGCCTTCCCACCTTAGCACACTGCAGGGCAAAATGGTCGGCAATCATACTCGAGCCTCACCGCTCCTTCAAACAGATTTCAAAAGACATGAACGCGTGGAACTGATCTAAGATTGATTCCGGTCTGGCTTCCGGTCACCGCTATTGGGGCTTGAGCTTTTTTGTCCTACGTTAAGTGCATACCTATGCATCCGGTGTCGGCAGCATTGTTTCTTGAGCTTCAATCGCAGTCAAGAAACACACTAGATGCGAGTTTAGGCGTTCAAGGCGGGCAGCTGGGCGAGCAGATCAATTGCAAATAATCCACGCCTCACCAACGAGATAGCCATTCCAAACGCCTTGCTACATAGACACCTTTAGAACTTCCGGTGATCTTCTTCCTGTGCAACACCCTGTTAGATACCTTGGAATCCACTAACCTTCCGAGGCCCTCAACCCGCCGCTTGCATGCATCCTTGCCAAGCTAAGGGCACCGTATCATCCATGTTGCTATCGGACCGGGATTCCTCTATGGACGGCAGCTTATCGAACTCAGCACAGATTTCAGAGATTCACCTCTTCAGTTCCAAACGCTACAGATACATCTAACAGTCCGAGTTTTGCTTCGAAAGCTCCTATGACTAGAGCCTTGAAGTCAATGCTCTTCATACCATGCCAACACGTATCAGGTACTGAAGTTGAGTCACTTGCTCCCTTCCAGCCGTACGGGTCATGGTGAGGCTCACACGACGCTGTCGAGCTTGTGAAACATGTCTAGGTGAGGCTGTCAGCAATGTGGCATACCGATCACTAATGATGGCTTCCCTTAGGCGCGCATCTCTTCTTAGCACTGGTTCCTTCATTGAAACATACTCGCATGGATCGTCTCTGCACTTGTTCTGGACTAGTTGCTCGACATGCAAGCAACACGCCCTTCCAATCAGACAGCACCAATCGTTACCGCCAGTGGTCTCAACCTCGTCGCCATCGGCGTCTTTGTCCAATGGAATTGGTCAGGTCTTCACGCCTCCTTTCAACTACCTAGCTGCTCCGAATGGCTGTTCAAGGCATCAAATGAGGAGGCGCTTCCTCAAGTCCTCTTTGTGCGCCAGGTTCATTCCTGTTGGAACACAAGCTGAATCTTGTCCGACTCAGCTCTGCTCTGTGTTTCTACATGGAGTATCCGGTGTAGATGCCTGTGACCGCCTTGGTACTCATCCTCTTTAGTCCCTTTAGGTAAGCCTGGCCAGCCTTTCGGATGCCAACGCATTCACACCATGCACCCCTCACGCCAATTTGCCGCCGTAGCCTCACGTCTCAACACCTGGCAACGTCTTAGCTGACGAAATTGGCGGTTGCCTCGTTTTCACAATTGTACAATTATCTCCGGCTTTGGTAATAGGCTGGCAATGAACTAGTACGCCTCATGTGACACGATTGGCCGTGGGTTCATTCTATCTCAATCCGACGCGTTGCTTATAAGCTTCTTGTCGTGTCGCTCCGAGAAGCCGGAATCAGCAGGCGACCTCATCCCCCTTTTCCCTAAGCATTTGTGTCTTTAAGACCTATATTACTCCAACTTACGCAACCATGTCATCAGACTCTGAAGAACTGGTTGTGGTCGAGTCTTGCTTTCTCTCGCGTCTCGAAAAGCTGCAGATGGAGGAACCAGCAGGCACTCCGGCTGAAGTAGATCATGGGAAACGCCCACCTACAAATGAGGTTGTCAGCCTGAAACCGTCTCCACCGACTCCCGCAGCTTCTCCAACATCATCAACCCAGCAGAAGCTTCATAATCAGCCGCCAGCTGAGCCTCTGGAGACAACGAGGTCCTCAATTAAGTCGACTCCAAAATGTCCATCCTGCAACACCCTTATAGCTCGTCCTTCGAGATACCTTACGAAACCGATCACTGGAATACCCTACATTCCACCACCATTACCTCCAGCATCATCACCTCCGCCTCCCTTAGAGATCGTTAGTTCTCCTTTAAACGACTGCGGTTGCAAACGAACAGTCTCGGTAGCTCCTCCACCTCCACCTCCGCCTCCACCGCCTCCACCACCACCACCACCTCCTCCTCCTCCTCCTCCACCACCACCACCTCCACCACCATCTTCTTACTTTTTGATGCCGCCGCCGCCGCCGCCGCCGCCTCCTCCACCCCCTATATCACAACAACCGCTTCCATGGCAGATGCAAACAGGATCATCGGATATGCCATACTTCCCAAACAAGTCAAAGAAACAACATATCGATTTCAACGTACCACCCCCGCCCCCACCCCCACCTCCAGGAATGGTCATCATGAACCAGGGCAGGGGACGCACCTTTAGCCGAAGTTCCAGCATCGATTCTTACCGATCAGCCAGTTCGCCAGTCTCGAAGCACATGGCCGAGCGTGTCAGTAGCCACAGCGATCTTATACCCCCGCGATGCTCTGGGGAAACGGATCCGGATGCCGATAGGATTGTGAGAATACCTATATTCAAGCGCAATATCTATGTTCCATCTCATGGTGCATCTCCGGCCGACCTGGCGGACTTTATGTGGCTTCTTAAGTTTGGTGGGCCAGAGCAATGGTATGAGAGACCAGAACCAGTTAAGCTGGACCGGATGACTGCTCTTGATGCTGTTGGATGCCCCCCAGATGAGCTGAAGCCTCTCGACAACCCTCGGCCGTTGTCTCTTGATGTTCCTCAGATATGGGCATCCTCAGCCTTGAACACTCCCACCGATGATGATGTCTTCGACTGCATGGCCGGCCACTCGACGGACGGAGATTTTGCTGGAGCTTGTCACCAGTGTACTGATGAGAAGTGTGAGGCTCTCGAGAAGACCTCCTTAGTATACACCCTCATCCTCTCGACTTTCCAGGCGAATGAGTACTATTCTGGCAAGGACAGCCTTTCTGGGAATGGAAAGAATATTTACAAGATGATAAGATGCGGTCGAAGAGAAGCAGCGGCTGCTGCCGCCTTCTATGCTGCTGGCGTCAATGGATGGAGCGTGGTATTCTCCTGTGTGATGGTTGAGGGAGAGACTGAGTTGAGAGGTAATGGTGTTAGTGTTGAGAGGGTCAATGACTTGTGGCGCCTTGCAGACAGGCAGCAATCAGGGAAGAAGGTCAAGATGATGTTCTACTAAGTAGACAATCTCGCCTTCTTCTCGTTGCTACCTCTCTGCAAGCCGCTACAAGATAGGATAAGAAATGCTCAAGACGAATAGTTGGTGTGAAGAGAAGAATAGGGTGGCTGGAAATAGGGAACCTTGCTTTCCTTTGTTGCAGCTTTTCGGAAGGCTTTTACGGATAAATTACACTCTTGGAACATCGGTATGGAAAAGAGAGATAGTCTGGCTATTCAAGTAACCGACAGGGCCACAGAGGGATCGCGGAAAGAACACTCGGATGTACTGGAAGGAGAAGAACTACCGATTGTGACGAACTTCACCAACTTTGACGAATCTTTCATTCTGGGCGGCTATCTGTTTCCTCTTCCCTTGGCCAGACTGAATATCTCTCGTACGCGTATTAGCTAGTGGTACATCAAGTCAAGTTACACCCCTTATCTCTCCGAATGTTGTGAAAACCAACAACAATGGAACAACACTCCAGCCGGCTCTTGGCCAGCTCTTCCAAGCGCCATGCATTTCACAGGCCGAACGATTCGACTACCACGGCATGCCGGGGGGGCGTGCAGGCAAACAACTCATCACGCATGCATATGCGAGCCGAATCTAATGCTGGCATCCTTTTTAGACTCCCAATGTTGGTGCGACTTCGTCCTCACCTTCCCATCCAACAGCTTGGGCACCGAGTTGGCAATCTCAAACTCCACACGAAAGGTTCTCACCCGTCAACACTCCACGGTCTCGCGCGAATGGCATGTTTCCAAGAGACGCCGGGCTCCGTTCCACAATTGTCTGGGGTCTCCTGACCTCACTGGGTTCATGGTTCCAATCACTTCGAAGGTTTCAGTCTAGTTAGCTTCACTCGAGGAGACCAAGCCAGGTGACCGATTACGACAAGAATATGAACCATAGCCCTCCGCTTCAGCCGAACTCAATGTCCTCTAATTCGTCGAGGAAGGGACTGAGGGTGGGCTAAAGGCCAGGGAACTGGCGGGGCACCATGCGAACATGAACCAATCAGTTCACACTCGGGACGAATGAAGTAACAGGAGCTGGGAGGAAAGTTTGTATAGGGATTAAAGGGGTTTGCTGACCATAAAAAAGTGAGGCTGGCGTTGGGGTTTTATTCTTTTTTGTTACCTCCTAATTCGGGTATCGATCACCGGGTCACGTTTACCCTCACGTGATATTGCAAAGAGTGAGCTTAGAATAGAATACCTTGTCGTTCCTTCATATCAATCGTAGAGGCATGCTTTACTCCAGTAATCTTCGTTCAAAGTCTCGGAAGCCTCGTTGCACCGCAGCCGTGACCGCCAGTGGCCTCAATGCTCCCCAAAGCCCAACCAAAGCCCAACCATGCCCTCCCATCGCCTAATACCCCATTCATCCGGGAAAGTGATCTCAAAGCTCCCATAGCCTCAAACCTTCCGCCCTCCGCCCTTCTCCCTCCCCTCACAACTTCCACCCCTCCTCCCTCTTCCTCCCCGCCTTCTTCAGGCCTTCCTCCCCATCAACAAGCACACACCATCCCTCGCCGCCCCTCCCTCCGTCCCCCGCAATCGCCGCCTCAAAGTTCGCCCTCGCATACGCCAGCACCTCGTCATCAAACGTGCCAGGCTGAAGCCACACCGCCGGGATCCCCGCCTCCTTCGCCTCCTTCAGCAGCGCCGCCGTGACCTTCGGCGGGGTGATGACGGAGAGGGAGGTTTGAGATGCGTCACTCAGGCCGGAGGGGGAGGGGACGGTGGCATACTCTTTGGATTGGAGGGTGATGGTGGGCGCGCGGGGGTTGAGGGGCGTGACGGGGAGCGAGTGGTGGATGTACCACGCGAATACTGGGGGTTGTTAGTGGGGTATGCAGAGGAGAGTACAGGGATTTCAAGAGAGAGAATAGGCAGTAGGATGTGGAGATTTGGGGAGAGGCCAGATATAGCACGCGGCCAATGGCGTCTCGCGGAATGCGGTGTTTGAGCGGCGTTATAGAAGGTTTGAACGGACGAACCTTTGTGGCCGAACTTGGTGGGGTCGGAGCTTGCGCCGGCGACGGCGAAGCGGGTGGAGCTGAAGAAGGTTTTGAGTGCTGCCTCCATGGTTCTTGATTTTGTGAAAGGGTTTCAGAAGAGACGAGGTAAGCTAGTGTTGGCAGATATTCGAGTTTCCGGAAAGCTTCGGTGTTGTCGGGTATAAGTAAGAAGCACGTCATCTTTCTGTCGTTCCTTCTACGACCTCGACTGTCTTTCTTACATATCACTGGCCTAATCAATCTTCGACACCTTCTGTATGAGGGCTCTTTTATTCCAAATGCTTCATCAAAGGCTGATCTTTTTTCATTTATCTGATGTACGGATCATGTGTAGAGTCTACACCTTCCTCTTTCTCTCCCTGAGGTACTCGCGATACCCCCACGAGCGATGGTCGATCAGAAACTCAAAGAGTACATCACCATGATGTTGCCGATAACGTTGTCGCTAGAACCAGGATATGATGTTGGAATAGCCTTTTGGGGCCTTCCCAGCTGCGCCAACCATGTGAACGTTGGCCCTGTCGCCCCGTTGCCTGAATTCCTGACCGGACGGCCTGATTGAGCTCCGTCGTCCAGATAGGTTGCCTTCTTCAGTCCTATTTGCGTATTGTCTGCCCTCTCGACTCTTGTATCGATCAGAAAGCTCTCTACCTACACAGCGGGCTGATATTATATAAGATCATTTACTACCCATCTGAGTCCATGTTATTCTCCTTGTTTTTGTGAAGTTAGAGTTACCTATATCAGGGTACATATATGCGGACATCCAACATGTGAATATGTGGGCAATTAGTAGTAGCTGTAGTATTTAGGTTCTCAAGCAACACATCTCACAGCATCACTCATGAAGAAGCAGCAAAAGTGAACTGAAGTCCTCTCACTCGAATAAATACTCCATCGTTGCCATATCGGATGCCTAATCCCACCTACACAGAATATGCCGTGTAGTAGCCTTGGTAGTAGTAGTCCAATAAACCAAATTCCGCCTCGCTTTTCAACTCATGCTATTCGCCTCCAACACCATGAAGACTGACATGACAGGATGATGCAAAAGAAAACCTTCAGCAAAATCGCTCGACCTTCTCGGGATCCGCGTCCCCAGGACCCAAATCCGCACAAACATTAACCCGAGGAGAGATTTGACTGCACTGTGTGATATCGAAATCACCTCAAAGCAGCAGCCACCCTATCCCTCAAGTCTCTCGCCCTCTCCTGCCATACTCCTCCATCGTCCAGGTTCCACTGTCTGATCAGCTCTTTCAGCAGCTCCTCGACGCCAATAGCGTTGTCCTCGCTTCCGAACGGAATGGCGCTGAGGCTCTGGCTCTCCTGCCACCACTTCTCCATGGTATAGATCATCCATTTGGTGACGTGTCTCCTGTCTCGCCCAGCAAGGGGCGCTCTGTTCTCGTAGAAGAGCGTCTCCAACGTCGCCAGAAGGCTCTCGCAGGGAACGCGCAGCTCAAGGAAGATATCCAGGACCCAGCTGCTCCAATACCGGTCATCGTCTGGTCTGGCTCCCTCGGGAATGACATGGCCATGTTTGGCGTCCCACTTCAAGAGCAGCTGTAGCAGCATTGGGACGTTGAAGATGGTCTCGGAGTTGCGGACACGGCGGCCTATGGTTCGGATGACGTTTGCGACCTGTTGCCACGGGTTTCCCTGGCTCTCCGTCTCGGCGGTTGATGCGGTTTGCTCGATGAGATTCTGCCAGGTGGATTCAATGTCGGCAGCGTTGCGGTAGTCTGCGGCCTGGTAGATCAGGATGCACATGTCGTAGTACCCGGCTTGGTCGGCGAACCCGTTGTAGAGCTGATGCAGTTGTGAGCAACTCGTTCCACTGAAACGAAGAGAAGGAGAGTTAGTTAGACTTACGTCAGTCACCGGCAGAATGTTACCATCGAGCTGCGACAGAATTTCATCCCGCCTCCCGGCCGTTCGAGGATCCGACTTGAGCTTGTCTAGGATATCCTCTTGGATCGTTGCAATATCGAGAAGATCAGAGACCTCTCTTAGGAGATCCTGCCGCGTTTGCTGCTTCGTTGATCGCATTTCGCTGATACCGCCGACTCGTGTTGATGCATTCGCGCGCGCCCGGCTAAGATACTCGATTCGTTGCGACAATTTTATCGTGAAGAAGCTCTTTGCAAGCTGGAGCTGAACTATCGCCGCGTCGAAATAGTTGTTGTAGTGTGCGTAATACCGCCATAGGAGATCGCCATACTCTGGAGCTTCTCTCGATTTCTCCTTGAGATAGGTCACAACATGGGGCGAACTTATTTCGAGAAGGCGATCACTCCAGCCCTGTTGCAGATACCAGTCATAAAGGTTTGTTTGGAAGACCTCATCCTCGGAGCTGTTGATTTGATCGTAGGCTTCATTTCGTCGACGTGCAGCCGCGGAAACCACACCATCAATGACAGCAGGCTGGTCGTTTGATGCTTGGTCAACTGCTTGTATGACTTGGTGAATGAGGTCGTAGGATCGTGTTCGGCTCTCATACACGGCTTGCCGGGCATCCTAAGATCAATTAGCTATATTTGCTGCCAGGTCATCTGAGTTAACTCACTGGTGAAAGGCGGCCTTCTCTGATCCACGCCAAAGCCCTATTACCGCGATCAGACTCCTGGGCGACTTTCAGAGCCAGACGAATTGCACCTGGATTTCGAGTCAGCAAAGTTGGAAAAAAGATCCAAGTAGGCGCTCTTGCCGGCATAGAAAGCCATGTTTGTGTATTGGACAATGGTGACCTCCAGATATTCCCTCGACAGGCTCCCTGCAACGCTTTCAAACAGTCGCAAACTATCATTCAGGTATGTGCGACCCAGTTCAGAATTTGCGCCGGCTTCTGAAGCCTTGGTCACTTGTTCTTGCGCTTTGAAGATGACCACGTCTTCCGCACTGCAGAAACTACCGCAGCGCCTACGCAACGCTTCTGAGATAGTTTCGACGTTCGAGCCTTTCGCGATGTTTCTGTTGACAATGGCTTTGACGAGTTCCTTCGCAAGTTCTTTACCGTCGGGATCCGTAAAGAGACCCACGAACGTCAGCTCTCGAGCGCGTTGACGGGACGTATCGTTGAGAGAGAGTATAATCTCGTCGACTCGCTCATCAAACAGGACCTGAACAAATGAAATGCCTTCAATGACGCTCCTCAGCAGCTGCACGAGACTCGTCAGTGCGGCATTCTCGCCCTGCAATTCCTTTTCAGCCTGTTGGGTTGGTGCTCGGTTCAGTGCGTCCGGTCCGTTGAGCCCGTCAATGAAGCTTTTGTTCTTGTCCAAGAACTCTTGCAAATGCGTAAGGTGTCGCTGGACAGTTCGAAGCTTCTCTAGGCTGATGGTAGGATCGATTTTGAGACCTCCAATGGGTGTGCTTCCTTCCTTCAGGACTCGGGAAGCCCAGATAGAGCGTACTAGACGGGAAATATAAAGCGCAATGCCGTCGTGTCTTGGTGACGGGCGAACGTTGTCATCATTAGTAGAGCCGACATCGAAAGTACTGTCCACCATTTGGGCCTTGCCACCATAGTCCACAAACGCCGTGCGGGCATATTCAAGAACATCCTGATCAGTGACATTCACAACCCGAGAGTCCGACGCAATGTCTTGACCTTGCCCACACACAACGGCAAGAGCAGTTGCAATTGTCTCTGCTCTTCCATAGAGCCGTACAAACTTTTTGATCTCAGCCTCGAGGCCGTCACTGCCATTTGCACCTTTCTGCTTGACGGCAGAAGCAAAGATATCAACGAGTCTGCGCCGGCGAATAGTTTGAACTCCATAGTTTGTGAGAATAGCAAACTCGGCAACGGGTTGATCGAATTGCGTGGCCAACTCATTACCAAAGCCCCTTGGCGCAGACGCGGCTGCAAAAGGCGGTGTCGCTAGGCCCACATCCTGCACTTTTGCTCCAAGGGATAGCGAATACCCCATCTCAATGAATTTGGGTGCCTGGGAGAGATCTTGCGGTCGTGCAATCCTGCCCGAATCAGGCCCGGACATGAACAAGTAGTCGCTGACGTCCCCTTCCGATGCGAAACATAGAAAGTACCCTGGTGCGTATCTATTCGATTGGATCGTACCTTCGAGCACTCTCGAACCTATCGCAACTTGGGCTTGAGCTTTATAAGGTGTCATCTGACTCTGCGGTGTCTGATTTGGCTGCGGATCTTGAGGAGGAGGAAATTTGATATGCTGGACTTGCATGCTGGTAGGCGCACTAGAGGAATCGCCAAAATAGTAGGTGCCAGAGGTAGAACTGAGAAATATTCTGCAGCCAGTTGATGTTGTAGCCATCAGGCTAAGGCGCGCAGACTCCATGGAAGAGATCGCATCGATGGAGACAATGGTGGCGCTTGGTCCGAGCAACTCTGATCTCACCATGTGGCTACAATTCTGCATGATGCTGGCGAGAGATCGAGTGATGGCGAGGTCGAGCGTGGTGTCTGTTTTGAGGTGGTATACCTTGATCGTAGAACCGGAGGAAAGCGTGTATAGCAGACCCCGTGTATCGTCGATCACCATTTGGACGATAAATTCTGCCGTCTTTTTGGACCCGAATGGAAGTCCTGGCAAGGCGATGGATTTGCGAACGTGGTTGACTTTGGCGCATCGATTTGCGAACCATTTCTCCTCTTGCTGGTAAGTCAGTTCGTAGACATCATCGGAATCCCGTCCGTCAGCGAAGAAGATTCTTCCAGTCTTCGGAGAGCCCTCGATACAGCCCACTTTCAGACTCCGGACGGACGTGTGCATCCCTGTTTGATACAGGGAAACGTTCTCCACGCCTTCCTGTCCCCGCTGGGTGGAAACGCCAATCAAGTGAATATCTGACGTTGTCGCAACCACCAGTAGATGTGTTATCGTGTCCACAAACACCTTTGCGCGGGGCTTCACCAGCTTCACCGCCACTATGGAGTGCGGCTGCTCTTCATAGCCGATGATTTCAGGGTTCGGATTGGTGTAATCCCAGAGATACAGCTGGTTGTCTACGAATGTCCAGGCGTGGTTTATCTCGGCGAAGAGGCCACTCTTCGTATTCATCTGGTGGAAGTTGTACTGCTCAAGTATCTCCTCAGGGATTCTGTACGTTCTGACTGGGATGAAGGGAGCCCATGCTGTGTCTTCGGGGATGTCGTAGTCGGACGAGATGCCCTCTGGAAGACTGGTTAGCTCTCACATAGTGGGCCCTAGGGTTGGGTATCTAGCTTACGGCCAACGTACGCGTCCAACTCTGCGTAGCTCGCTTCCCCGATGAGCGTCTCATTGATGGCCTTCCGAGCGCGTTCTAGCGGAGATTTTGTGCTCGCTGGAGGCTGCTCGGTTGCGGCTACTGTAGACTGCGCAGAAGCTTGAGTCTGGGGCGGCTGGGGGGCGTTTGCAGAGGTTGCTCGGAATCCTGGATGTCGCTGCGCTGCTGGAGTATTGATGAAGGAGCCTGGCGTTGGGCGCTGAGGAGTTGCTGGGAAATTCATGGCTGAAATGGCGCAGTAGAAGCTCGGGATGGAGGAAGAGGAGGAGATTCAGTGTATAGTCGCGGACATAACGAGACGATGGACGTGAAGGATATCGTCTGCGACGCGCGCAGCTTGGAGAGTGCAGATGCTGTTGGGAAAATGTCAAAAAAGGCCAATGGGCGCAGCAGACATGGAGTGAGAAGCTGCGGAGGAGAGAACTTCTCGAATCTTCTGGCGCGGAGAACAATAGAAAGGCAGAATAGTAACAATTAACTAGGACGGTGAACTTCCAAGTGAGTCTCAGGCGCGTTTAGTGCCAAGGCCGCCTCAAAAAAATGGCAGGGGTCTCACCAGCCACCGGCCATGTCGATGTCTAAACCTAGTAGACAGAAATAATGCTGGACCACACAAGAACTTTAGAAGGGCGTGCCACAGTGCAGATAGCTAGTGACCTGGATGAATTTTAGGCACAATCACGAAATGAGCTTGGAGGGGAGGAATATCAAGTCACATGCACAAGTTCGATATCATTACTCAAAATGCTCCGAACAGACAAATCTAGAGTATTTACCTAGGGATCCTACTGTGGGGAGAATACGTCACCGTGTATTGAGGGGAGTGGAAGATTTCATTAATTAGGAAAAGTGCTGCTAACATGCAACTATTCAAATCCACCCGCTCATACAAAGCAAATCCATGCATTGAAACACAATCACGAATAACAACCATGTATCCGCTCTACTGCACATTGCTGCATTCGGCCCTAGCTGCCTGCCATATCCCTAAATATCTCCAGTGCCGCTCCATCACATAAACCTGCCACCCTCGCAGTCGCCACCTCCCCACGCCATAGCGCTGGGCACATTTACCCCATAGCCACTCGTCGCGTCACAGAAAGGGCTTCTGATCCCGACCAAGCCCTGGAACATCGCATCAGACTCGTCCTCGTTCTCAACGACAACCTCTGTGGACCTGCTGCAATATGCGACGCCAATTCCCTGCAGATCTAAGTACAACCGACAGGCTTTGCTTTCCATTTCACTGATTGGAGGTAGAGGGAATTGTCCGCTGACTACGAAATCGCAGAAGCCGGTAGTCATACTGTAGAGATTCTGAAAGTCGAGGTTGAAGCCCGCAGAAGTGAGGGCTTGGCTTTGATCGCAGAGGGTCTTGCCCGCTGTCCGGATAGAGTTGTAGGCTTCGTTGTAGGCGTTCGTGAGGTAGGAGGGTACTCCTATTGGACGCACACCTGTTGGATGCGGGTGGGAGGCATTTACCATTGTACAGGCAGTGAATAGAGTGGTTCGGGGATGGTCGTTCTTAGGAATGTGGACGTGGCTTTTGAGAGAGCCGCCTAAGGATTTGATTTCGCCTGCTTTGGAAGTGATCGCAGCAGCAGCTCCCGAAACTGCAGATTCTGCGACATCTCCTGCTTTCCCGAGCAGACTCTCTACAGACTGTATACCTTCCTTGACCTTGCCCACGTTCTCCTTGACGTCATTGATCACGCCCATAACGTCTCCTTTGATATGATTGTATGCTTCGGAGGCCCAATGCCATGCAAGGAGTAGCATGACCACGGCTCCGATCATGATGACTGCATAAAAGGTAAGGAGGCACATGTTGTAGGCCTTGAAAGCTCCATCGCTGAGCCCCATGCAGCAGCGGAAGAGCGACGCAAGGCCACCACCGCGAGACCTCTTGCGGGACTTGAGACTGTCGAGCTCGATGGTGGTACGAGGCTTTTGGAGCTCGTAATCCTCGCCCTGGGCGTATGCTCTATGGGGAGGGAGATCGATTGCCATGTCGAGGTAGTTCTGTGGATTTGGGGTGGTATAATTGGGGCTTTCGCCTAACGAGCTTTTGAGAGTAGACAAGCTTTGAGAGTAGACGAAAAGGACAGATACTTCAAAGCTGCTAGTTGATTTGCAGGCTTGTAGGAAAGTACTGAAGTCTGGAGAGATATTTCGGATCTTGAAAGGTGGAAGTTCTGAGAAGAGTAGATCTGAGAACAATATGCGCTGGTCATGGTTCTAGCGGGATAAGAGCCATCACATGCCCCTTGTTTCAGAAATCGAAATGTCACAGGGTTCTTTCACTCTTAGAAAGCGGTGTGACCGCGGTGCTTAGCCATAGAGGGATAATGAATAAAGTATTCATAGACGATATACAGATCTTATACGCTTCGCTATGTCGTTAAAGCCAAGCCCAGGTAACCGTAACTCTTCCTTGATCCGGATCCGCGAGCTTCGCAAACATTCCCGGGCTAACATCTAAATCATTTGGCTCGCAGCCAGTACCTGAGAATGTCGTTAGTCACCGGGAAGCTCGAGCGCCATTCATTTCGCTAGCAATTGACTCACATCTATCCACAACAGTCAAATCTACACTGTGTAACCCCCCTTTGTATTGACGCTGTGCCCTGATCTTCCTAAAGCAGAGCGGATTCGCATTCGGATTTGAGCCCTTCTGCACAGCATCAAACACGAAATGACTAATCGACACAATGGCCGAATTATCGTTCGAATCAGTGCCACATGCCCCCAATCCGGGGCCATAGTATGTCAAATCTCCAGTGTATGTTTTCGCACCATTTGGTAGAGGTAAGTTCCGGTGTCTGCAATAGTCAGCATGTAAACACGAATATGCAAAGGACGCCCATACTGTTTCTTATGCCCAAGACCAACCGCAAGCCCAATTATGAGAGCCAGGAGTGCTAGAAATAGTATTCCTAGGCAGATAAGGAAGACGCGCCGACTGCGCCCAAAGTACTTCTTGTGTGGAGGGATAAGGCGGTTAAATCGGTTTGTCAAAGTCGTGCTTGCGCCTGCGAATGCGCCGAGCTTGATATTCGTGGGCTTTCGACCAGTTTCGAGGGGCGCTTCCCACTCGGGCGCAGGGCCGTTGCGCTGGTATGTTGGAGGCAGTTCCTTGCGCGGAACCTGCGGCGGTGACTTGAGTTCTTCGGTCGACATGTTGCTGGCGTGTAGGATCAAGGTCTAGGAAAGGTCCAGAAAGAGTGTAGATATTGTGACTGATTTTGCGTCACGTCATCATCAAAGCGAGTGGAATTCTAGTGGTAGCGTCACTGGCATGAATATGCGCCGCAGCTCGGTGGTGAGGATGGTGGAGGTGTTCTCGGGAAGGGTTCAGGGGGTTCACTAATGCTTAATTCTCCGCGTACAATCACGTGCATATAATATGTAGGCCAATCAAATCGCGGAAGGTGGGAAACTAGTCAGAAACTTGATCTTTGGTCGTCGATAGCAGTGGGCTAGCTAGGCTACTTCTTGCATTGGTATCGAGCGAGCAAAACGGAGCCCTTGCGGAGCTAAGTCTATTCTACAAAGGTATGATCACGATGTGAAGGATAATGCCGTATAAATCAGCCTACCTTTTACCGATGGGTTTATCCAGTGAACAGGAATAGAGCCCAAACAGTGGTATATCCCGGTGCCTAAACTTCGACCTAGTGCTGTAGCGTATAGCTTAAGGCATGCCATGATCTACGTCACTGCCTACCCCTGTAAGCACTACTTACTACTTATCGAGGGTCATGGACACCCCATCAATAGTTAGAAAGCCTCTCTTATTCTAATTTATTCAGTTCACCTATCGAACCGCTTATCTGTCGCCTATCTAAGCAGTAAACAATACCAATGACGAAAGTTGAGGACGTTCGCGCGGCGCCTATGGCACACACGGGCATGCTCGTTACGAAAACAGCTCACAAGACACCGGCGCCAGCTCTGGATCCTCACAAAGTCACTTTGCCGAGGCCGTTTGTGGTTGCAATCACAGGAAGCGGCCGTGGCCTGGGGGAGGGGTACGCAAAGGCATACGCACAGGCAGGAGCCAGCGGGATTGTGCTCGCAGCACGTTCAGAGGACGAGCTCCAAGCTGTAGCCCATGACATATCAGAGATCGTCCGGGAAATGGATGGTGAGACGCAAATCAGTACTGTAAAATGCGACGTCACTGTCGAGGAAGACGTCAAGAATTTGGAGAAGGTTATTAAGGAAGAACACGGCCGGCTTGACGTTCTGGTCAACAATGCGGGCTTCTTGGATGTCGCGGGGTGGAAACCAATCACCGAAGGTAACCCTGAAGATTTCAAGAAGACGTTCGATGTCAATATTTATGGAGTTTATCTGGTGACTCGGACACTTCTTCCCCTACTGCTCGGTTCTGACGGAGGTGCGAAGACGGTAGTTGGGATAAGCAGCATGTCCTCTCATTTTGCGAGCTATTCCATCAGTTACAGCATGTCAAAGCTGGCCCTGAATCGATTTATCGAGTTTCTAGATAAGGAGTACGGAAAAGAAGGGCTCGTAGCGCACGCACTTCATCCAGTAGGTGTGCGGACGAAGATGAGCACGTCAGATGCAGTACCTACGGATCTCTAGAAATGTAAGATACGCACCTTTCAGAAAGGTTCATATCTCAACTAACTTTTGTAGTCCTTCAGCATGATACGTCTCTGTCTGCATGGTTTCTTGTGTGGTTGACGAAAGAAAAGAGGGATTGGCTGAGTGGTAGATGGTTGGCTTCGACGTGGGATGTGGAACAGCTGGAGGCACAGAAAGAAGACATCGTGAAGGAAGACAAGTTCAAGTTCAGAATGGTTGTTTGAGAGTTGAGTGGGCTTGAGATGAAAGTAGAGGCAGACAGTGATGGGCTCTAGATTTCTCATCCATTGTATTCTATTACGGATGAACCAAGTCCGTTAGTCGCCAATGTTACAGGTCTAGGACATTATTAGTTTGGGCCCTTCCCTGGCACTGCCTAGGGTGCCCCGATAGGCTTTTGATACTCCAACTACAACGTAAAGATTGACGCATCAAAAATCAGGCTACCTTTTGCCTGGCTGAATATCTGCTAGCCAGGTCACTTCTTACAGTGACGTCGAGCGAGCAAGAGTGACGCCCGTGCAGTAGTATATCCGTATACGCAAACTTCTGACCTAATCCTGTGATATGATCAATGAAAGAGAATCCAATTTGTATATCGACCCAAGGAGATAGCTTGTAAGGATATCGATATAGCTTGATAAGACATCGAGAACACAGCGAAAATGCAGAGACTCTTGTCCAGACACTGACGATGACGAGCGGAGCTGGCAAGAAGGACCCAACTTCTACCTCTCTTCCCGAAGGAAGGACGTTCTGACCCCAACCTTCCCAATAGTTTAGGCATCTTGACGTCGCCAGCAGCAGGGAACGCAAAACCACTCCGCTTTCCTCCCAGCGCGAACACTCTGGGACTAGACCTAATATTGCCATACCGCATAGGCTGAATACATAAACACTGGGCCGATTCCCCATCACTTTTGGCTTTGAGAATGCCTAGAGGGAGCTGCGCGATCTGAACTGCCGGCGGAAAGGGAATGGAGTGGAGATCGCGAGTGTTGAGAGTTGAGAAGAGGTTCAGACGGCATTTGAAGAAGGGTAATAGTGTTGAGGTTGGTGTGGAGCACATCTTAAGAGTTTCGACTCCATCAGATGCTGTTTCTGGGCTACTTTGGATAAGCTAGAGACGAAAGTTAGTATCGCGAAATGCGACGTGATTATGAATATGATAAAAGCTATAAAGGACTCGAGGGACTTCAATGGTTGTCACGCCGTGATGTTGTTCACATGACAGAGAGAACCTAGATCGACTCGCCACCTGCCGAAAAAACGTCATGCTCCGCGCGGATCTCGCCAAGCCTCCAGCCTCACCGTGCCCCAAGCTCTCGTTATCACCACCCGCTCTCCACCTCTCCACCCTTCAACCCCCCACAGCTTCTGCCAGAAGCACTCCACGATCCTCCCTAGCCTCCCCACCCGAACATCCTCCTCAACCATGAAGGCTGCGACTCTCCTCGCGTCCTTGACACTGGCCTCTGCCGCCTTCGCAGTCGCCTCGCCTGCACCAGCTTGGCTTCCCAGTCAGGTCTCAATCAACGAGGACTTCCCAGTACCAGGCGACAACCCTCTATATTTCTGCTCAGACCCGGCCGACGATGTTCTGACCATTGAGAATGTGGATTTGAACCCCAACCCACCAGAGAAGTAAGTCTGATCCTAAAGTTAGACCACAGACAGGCCTCAGAGTCATTCGGAGACCATGTAAAGCTCTTGCTGTGGTCTAGCGAACTGCACCGAGGTCTGGAGCCTATCATGCAAGGGTATTGGCTAAACTACCGTTCACAGAGGCAAGACGCTTAGCATCACGGCGAAAGGCACCTTAAACGAAGCTATTGAGGACGGCGCCAAGGTGCACCTACAAGTCAAATACGGTCTCATCACTCTTATCAACCAAGAAGCCGATTTGTGCGAACAAGTTAAGCAGGTGGATCTGGAGTGTCCTCTTGACAAGGGAAAGCTGGTGTTGCTCAAGGATGTCGACCTGCCCAAGGAGATTCCACCGGTACGTAATCCATACATTTCGGACTGCTGGAGATGCTAATGCTCGTCATGTAGGGAAAATATACCGTGCTTGCCGACGTCTTCACCAAGGACAACGACAAGATCACTTGCCTCACGGCACAAGTCAGCTTTTAAGCTTGAGCATGCTTGAGCTAAGATGGGGAGGCGGGCCCACGAAGCTGGGATTAATAGGGTCATTGACGGACTAGGATGTTTGTTTACTTTAACTAGCCGAGTTGAATCGATTACAGGGTCATGGGTCTGACGATGCTGGGTGCGATGCTTTTCTTTTCATTTCCTCATGCATATCTCTTCTCCGATTCCCTCTGGTCTCGGATTGACATTTGTCTGGGTGGAGTTCTTTTGATAGTGGTTCTTCAGCATGTTCAAGTCTTTTGATATCAACGAGAGAAGCAGCAGCTAGAGACTGGGACGTCTGAACATATGGATTGATAGCAAGGTGCAATGGCATGACGATCAGCATATGTTACATTATATTGTCTATTCACCACATACACGAGCCTTTACGCGTGAACGCCATGTCAGGACTTTAGCGCAACGCATCCCGACGTTTATATCCAGCTGCACTATTTGGGTACCCTCACTCTGGGGTGAAAGACTTTACGCCACCACATCCTATAAACAAGGCAAACCTCGACAACTTCTCCATAACTGCCGCTGCTTTGTAACCGTCCCATTTACTCTCCAAATAACCTCCGCACGCGCTTCAACACACTATCCTTGTCTGGATCATAGGGATGGTCCTTCGAGGGTATTTCCAGTAAACTCGGGAAAGCGGCGGTGTAGGTATCCACACGATGTCGTATACGCTCCGCAATCTACTCAATGATTAGCAGGAATATTGCTTTTTCTGTACATATATTGAGCCTTAAGCGGGGCCAGGAGTACGTCCATGCAAGCTAAAAGAAGGCTGACGTACGTGTTGATTTATGAGTAGTATGGCAATATCCTTCCGCTGGGTAGTGAAAAGGTCGAAGGCAGCTTCAATGGCGGAGGTCTCGGTTTTGGCATCGACGACTAGGAAGTTCTTCTGCGAGTCTGGAGGCTGGGTGACGTGCTGGACGTATATTTAGTCTACTGAAGATGCCTCAAGGAGAAAGCATGCTCTTACGCCGACACCAGCAAGGAGCAGACCTGTGACTGAGTCCTGCGCCTCCAGTTAGAATATCGGAGCTAGATGAGGGCGAAGTACTCTTACTTCATCTCCAATAACGGCGAGGAATTGGCGGTCCTTGTAAGCAGAGGCGGGTTGCGACATACTTGCAGAGGTGTATGAGCGGTAGTGGCCTTCCGATTGATTTTACTTCCCTCGTTTGAAGCGCTGGGAGCTCGTTGGATGTTGGAGCTGATGTTGCAGGGTTGAAGTGGGGAGCTCCTGCCGTCGTCGATAGCTCCGCGCCGACGTTAACCCGACAAGAACTAAACGCCTTTGTTTACTCCTACTTCAACCTCTGCTTCACAAACCCGCTGCATAGCATGCCTTGAACGTCGCCTCACAAGCCTAGGGGCGCAATATGCATGCATCTTTCACCAAATCCCTGACCGAACGCCGACGAGTCGTTCACTACTAGGTGACTCTAGCTTCCCTTGCAACCACTTCACCCCGGCCACAAACATCACCATGCCCCGCCTGGTCCGTCGCGCGCCGCTGTCTGAGCGCGTCGCTGCCTATCTCAATCCGTTGGACTTCCTGCTATGGCTTTCGGAAGAGCTGAACGGAAATGACTGGGACGAGTTCCAGCGCGCATATGCGCTGCCTATGGGAATTGGCATGAATGTCGTCTTCATCATTGCACGGGCGAACTCAAAGCCGGGAAAGAGCTATGACTATGATGTCTTTGCAGACTCTAAGAGATACGGGAGCGGTTGGTTCAGCGCTGGAGTAAGTGACATCTACGCTATATGGATGGAATCTGTCTAACAGTCTCTCAGATAGCTTTCCTCATATACCTCCTCACCACTGTGTCATTCCTTAATGCCTGGTATACCTTCTCCCACAAGCGCCATTACCGCTTGTTCGAACAATCGGTCGATGTACCACCATCCACTCCTTCAGCCCATCGGGTCCGCGTGGACTCTTCCCCAATAGCATCATCGCCTCTTCGCTTCCTTTCGAACATGATGTCAGGCACAACAGCAGAATCTCGGGCACATCCCGACGCTGCACGAGATGTCTGGGAAGTAGCAGTATGGGATCCAAATCCCCTCTGCCTGGAGTTGTTCTGCTGGTTCAGTCCAGTCCATGTCATGACATACTACTTCTTCCTCCCGCTCGCGCCTCTAGAGCCCCAGCCAATGTCCAAGATCGCGACCATGATCTCCGTAGTTGTCCTTCTCTCCGTACAGCTACATTTCCTCCGTACAAGCTTCGCACAGCAATCGAAAGACTCAGCGCTCATCCAGCGAGAGGTCATGAATGAATACGACACCAAATTTGTCCACCCAGCCCTCCAGAGACCAGTCCGCGACGTCGGAGTTCAGATGCCACCACCAAGGCGGCGAGAATCAGGCCGCGGCATCATCACAGAAGTCGACACTTATACCCCAACCACCATCATCAACCGCGGTTTCCGCACAAACCCCAACCCGAGCTACGCCTCCCAATACGACCCTGAAGATAACCTCAGCAAGCCGGAACCTCGCATCTCTCGTCGGTCGTCTATGACACCTTCGCTCCACAACGCGAACGGATACTTCCCACCCGTCTCGACATCCACATCGACCGCCGATTTCTCCTCCCCAATCCGCCCCGTGAAGCAGCTCCCGGCGATGCGTCAGCCCAAGTTCCGGCAATCGGACGTTGGAGCTGGAGACGGCGGTAGCTTGGGCGTGTACAGCCACGCTGCGTCGCCGCTCAGGAAAGCGGCTTCGACGAACCAGCTCCACCGGAACAGCAACGGCGAAAGAAGGCGAGACCTGAGTCCCGAGAAGCGCGAAGGGAGCCCGCTGAAGCGGATGAGCACGGCCGGAGTTGGCGAGGCGAGAGCTACGGGAGCTACGCCGCAGCGGTTCCCGCAGACGCAGTATGGAGGGCTAGGAGTTGGGCGGAGGGAGAGTGGACGCTTTTAGCCTCAAGGATGATGAAGCGGGTGTGGGGCGTTCGAGAGAGATGGCATGGGTTGTATGATAGTGCGGATGGCGATACAGATACCACATATGCATAGGTTTAGGTGTCGGGCTCTCCTAATTTATCTCGTTTCTAATCTCATGATATACTCAATCAGCCTCCCATGTCCCAATGCTCTCATCCCAACCTACCCCCTCTCACCCTCTTTCCCACTCATCCCCCAGCATCCCACCTTCAAGCACTCCGCCCATCCACGCCCCGGATTTTCAACCGCGCTAAATCTAAATCGTGGAACTGCCGCACCTGCGCCGTGTTAGCCGCCCCGCATTCGAGTGTTTCGTGGCTAGGAAGGGGTGGCGTGCGTTTACGGCTTTTATATCCAGGGGCTTGTAGCTTGCGTCAAGGCTTTTCGCGAAGAGGCTGCTGCCGCATTGCGGGCAGAAGAAGTGTGCGACGCGGGCTTTGGCGAAGGTGTAGCGCTGGTGGGGTGTTAGATTTGGTTGAGGGGAAAAATGGAAGAGGAGAAGAGGAGGGGAAGGGAGAGGGGAGACAGGGGAGGGGGAGGAGAGGAGAGGGAAGAGGGGAAATGGGAGTAATGGGAGTAATAAGACAAAACAGGAATCGTCAAGGGAAGGGGAGTAACGGGTGATTACTTCAAGGATTTCTTCTCCGGCCGTAAAATTCACATCCTCGTGCTTTGCGTATACCAGGAGGTAGCCGTTTCGGGAGCAGATGCTGCAGTTGCATTCGAAGACTTCGCGGGTGGGGTCGGTGAGGGGGGGTGAGAGGGTTACTGTGTACTGGGAGCCGTGACGTGTCAGTACAGAGTAAACGTGTGATGTCGGGTGTGAGCTTTGTTATAGAGGGGGTTGCTCACTTGTACGCTGCCACAGTGACAGCTTGCAGGATAGGTGTGGGAAGGGGGAGGAGGAGTAGGCATGGGGGCGAGGGGCAGAAAGTAGATGGGGTGGAGTGGGTAAGCTATGGGTGCGGTTGGAGAGGGTATTGGGGGTGGTAGTGTTGATATAGTATATGAGGATATATGTGACGGATGATCCACAATGATTTCGTTGAGCTGTTGAGCTAACTAATTAGAAATTATACTAGTAGGCTGAATGAAGGTAAGCTACGAAGTTTGCATGTACAGAACAGAGCTGATCCGTCCGTTCGCTTATATACATAAGTACAGAACGCCCTGCACCTAATGTGAAGCTATACATAGACCCCAAAGCCTAGCACCACGTCTACAGTTTCTCTCTCCCGCCCGGTTGCCTGAACCGAATCGCTCTCCTTGGCAGTTCCGTCCGTGGCCCCAACCCCCTTCGCAACGACCGCATAAGGAGTGGCACACAGAACGGCTTCACAGCGAGTCAGCGCCCTAAACGCGTCGCTGCGCCTCGTATCGCGCTATCATGTGGGTGGCGACTGACAGGGCCTCAACACCTCTTTCACGGCCGCGGAGATTTGAAATGCGTGAAGCCAGGCTAGGCGTGACGTTATGCAGCGGGCGTTATGCGGGCGAATACGAGTTGAGTCATGCCTTACAAGGCGTTTATCTAGCACCAAGACGTGCGGTGAGGTTGTGAGGATGGCTGTTTGGAGTCGGGAAACGGAGCGACAAGACGGGGGAGTCAGGCCCGGGGCCGATGTTGTCTGTTGATGAGATTGAGGCGTCGTGATGGGGTTTGGTGTTGAGGTGGCACGTGGGGAAGGGGGTACCTGAACGAGGCTAAGGTTGATGTGATTGGCGGGGATGTAGTTTCAGAACGCAAGGAAGACGGAAGGTGGCTTGAATAGTAATCAGAACAGTATAGAGAAAATGTTGAGAACAGAAGTGGAGTTTTGTTGTGCTACCTATCTTGACGCTTTCGGCCCCAGCTTGCGAGATAGAACACGCCCTGTGAAAAGAAGAGAGGTTTTCTTGTGTACATGCGTGTTCTGGATTTTAGGCACATCACCTACATATGTGAAGCCTCCGACCTATTCAACGAGTTCCATACTTGGATGTTGCACCGAGGCCGGATCTGGGTTCTGAAGGATGGTAAAGGTTCGGCCTATCCTGCAGGGCGCCCATACGCCACGAGTGGTTGGGGAGAGCGGATCTAATTAGGCTTGAGGCTTAGTTCTACGGAGGAGAGCTCTTTAGCGAGGTTGTGTCTCAGGTCGGGTGCACTGTGCAAATAGATGCCGAACCTGGAGCCGCAAAGCTGTAGAGAAACGTCGAACGTGGGCAGCAGTTCTACAGCGTAATGGACCACGCGACGAGGACGATGGCACTCCTGCAGTGTGGGATAAAGAAAGGTGCAGCGACTCATTCGCACAGCCTTCCTTGTCCGCTCCTCGCATCATCTTTCCAGAATCCGAACAGTGGCTGCTTGGCGTGCGTCAGCGTTATCAGATGTTGCGAGACGAATGCCACCGTCTAGACAGCGTTCTCTGGGCCTAAAAGGCTACGAATATTAGAATGATGTTTATTGACTCGTTGGCCTTTTGGGCATAAAAGTCGGTGGTAATATTTCGAGGATGGAGCAGAAGATAGAGACGAAACAGTACGGGCTAAAGCAGAAAAGTGGAGATGACCCCTTTCGAGGCAAGACCGCGAATCGCAGCTTCCATCCGTGGTTGACATGCAACTCCAGTGCTGACTGCACCGCCTCTCCCTACGACTGTCCGATTAACTTTCTTTCACTTCATTTCTGTCTACGCTTGTCACTGCTATTGAACCCTTTGGACCACCCTGGACCGCCCACCTTCACGATACCCAAAGCCGCGCCTTCCGTAGTTTGCGCGTGCGAGGTTCTCCTGCCCAGCCTTACGCGCGTTACCTACGGATCTAACTTTGAAACCCTGCAACGTCAGGAGGACCTGGATCCCCACTCGACCAGAGCCTTCTCCATCCTAATGTGCTTTGGCCGGTCTCCTGCACACTTCCACTTGTAATATCTCGAGCGATCCCGTCCCGAAAGTACTCGCTCTTCACCACAAAACGCCCTCGTGAGAGCGCTGCCCCACGCCCTGCAGCACTATGGCCTCCCCTTTCAACGTGACAGTTCCGGTGGACGAGCCCGAATGGAACAGTGCGCCTGCCTGGAAGCTGCCAGGATGGGCCGAACCGATTGTACGTCGACACAGAGTCTGAGATTCGCGACCAAATGGCTAATAGTGTGAGGTGTAGATTGTTGCGAGTATTCTTTTCGGTGCCATGGCCCTGACCAGGAGAAGAGGATACCGAGTCTTTGACAAGTCGAAATCGCGATCCGTATATACTAGGCTCGAAGATCCGGATTCAAACCGGTCCTCAGACGAACTCCTTCCTTTCTACTCCGCCGAAGACTCTGATCAAGACTTTCCATCCACCTCTAAATTCGCACCAAAGAAGCGCAACTGCTGCGGAACCATCATTCATACCCCCAACACTTCGCGATTCAAGAATAATATCCACAGTCGAGTCCTACAACGATTTCCTTTCCTCATCGAAATGTTCTATTGGATAATTAACTACGCCTTCTACCGCATGACTTCTATTACTTCGCAAAGGATCTTTGCAAAGACAGGGATTTGGAACGTTGCCCAGACGCATGGCATTGCTGTGCTGGAGACGGAGCAGTTCAGTTGGATTAGCTTCCTCTTCCCAGTCCCTGAACGAAGCGTCCAGCAATGGTTCATGCACGGGCATCAGGATTTCCTCACCGTCTTGAACAAATGCTACGCCCTGATCCATATTCCAGGAACCGTTGGGTACGTTGAGCCTCATCTTATCAGATTTCCCAAGCGCCACACTGACATCCCACAGCTTCATTTGCTGGTACTACTATGTTGCGCCATCCCACAAGACTTTCGCTATAGCGCGGCGAACTATGACCCTCACCAACTTCTGCGCTTTTATTACTTTCATTTTATACCCCTGCATGCCACCACGACTCCTTCCCGTCGAATACGGCTTTCTCGACACCGTGCGTCACGACGACGCGCAGAGTGTGTGGATGAGCGGTAAATACGTCAACACCCTCGCTGCGATGCCTTCTATGCACTTTGGCTACTCTTTCATCATCGGATTGACCATGATCTACCACTCAGGCCTATTCCGACGCACCCTCGAGGCTGGCGAGTGCCGCAAGTCTGCCTTCTGGAAGATCTTCTACCTTGTCCTGGGCCTCGGATACCCATCTTTCATCTTGACGACTATCGTGGCTACAGCCAACCACTATTACCTGGATGCGATGGTGGCGACGTGCTTCGTATTCTTGAGCTTCGCGTGCAACAAGGTGTTTTTCGTCTTCATTCCACTAGAGGACCTAATGCTGTGGGCGATCCGTGTGGATAAGCCTGTGCCCACGACTGGCGACAGGTTTAGGGAGCGGGGCGGTCGCATATGATGCCTCACCTTATTTTTTCGTTGTACAGTATCATTTTTGAGCGTAGAAGTTGAGCTAGGCTCGTTATTAGCATTGGGTATAAAGCCGGCACGGAGTTTGGCTCCAGAACAACAGCTCTCAATATTCTATACTCGGTATCTGTTTTGGAGTCTTTGGGTTGCTTTCTGATATATATCTTGACGATGGAAGTCATGAAAATGATTCTTGCTTCACTGACGGTACCATATCTGCCTTTGCGCCATGTGTCGTGTGCTGTACGGAGATCATCGAAATAATCCAACACTTTGATACTGCAGTGACCACAATACTGCTGGGCACGGCATGGAAAGGCACAATGGGAGCTTCTTTCTCATCCAGATCGTTAGGGCTTCGGATGTAAATGGATATCACGTGCCGACGCCGCGCGGATTATCAGGGTTCAGCTCTTAGCCCTACAACGCGATTCAACAACGGCAGACCACCATCGACCTACCCATTCACAGTCTCACACCATTAACACATCACTAACCTCCTTTGCCCAAGGCGCAAATTCTCACGCTCATGTCAGTTCGCGCGTCCTAAGTCAGACGCAACCAAACCACCGCACATATCAAGAATGCGCTTCAGCAGGACCATTCAGCAGCCAAACGACGCTCGATCATGACCACCGTCTTCGGCACGGCCGTTCCTTGGCCGGCAAAGGACCCGAATAAACAGATAATAGTATCTACACCTCTAAAATATCCTACGAGCGGCAAACGGACCACCAGTGCAACATCGTCGCTCAGCGATGCGGGGCCCGAGGCTGACCCGCCCGACCTGAGGGAACTCAACAACGCTCTCCAAGCGTTGACGGATGTCTTTCCCGATATACAACCCGAGGTGTTTCGAGAGATGCTCAGTAGCTTTGACAAGGAGAGCCGGCTACAAGTCATCACTGAGAGTCTGTTAAAGCATGGGGCGAAATGGGTACGCGGACGATACCGGATGCCGCAAGAGCAGGAACAGCAGCAAGTTGCGGAGGGAGGGAAGACGTATAAATACCGTGCTGCGAAGAAGCAAGACTCCCGAGGAGAGCCTCTGCCCGTCGAGGAACGATTCAGGTCGGAAAATTATAAGAATGCCGTCAAGGCCGCTCTGTACCAGGAGTTTAAGGGATTAAGCCACTCTACTATACGCGCAGTTCTGGCGGAATATAATTACTCGTACACTCAGGCCAGGCCTACCCTTTTCGCTCTCGTGTCTAAATCATGGAGGTATTCCATTACCAGCTTCTTGATGAGGCGAAAGCCACCATCCGCAGAGAACCACCCTCTTGTCAGCTGGCGGGCTGCAGACCCGAAGACAGGCCGTCCTCCTGTGCCACGTCTGGCGCATACGAAGAGCACAGAGTTAGACAAGGAGCTGTTTGAGACTCTAGTAGTCCCTGTCCTGACTAAGCAGAGGGCTGACCAAGTCCGCTTGGATCGGGAACTCGCCGAAGAACTTAACGAGGCAGAAGCAGAGGAAGCCGGCGAAATGTACGACTGCGAGTGCTGCTTCACTCCTAGTACCCTGGAGCAACTCTCTACCTGCGATGAGGAGGGCCACTACGTCTGCTTCCGCTGCATCAAGCACTCCATCAACGCCGCTCTCTACGACCAAAGCTGGTCCCGAAACATCGACTCAGCACAATGTACTCTCCGCTGCGTAGCCCCTGTAGCAGATGGTCTCGACGTCTGCACCGGCTGCATCCACCCCGTCTTCATCCGCCGTGCCCTCGGCGACGACCAAGACGGCAACGACACCTTCCGCCGCCTTGAAGAACGCTCCGCCTCCGAGACCCTCCAAAAGTCCCAACTCCCCCTCATCCGCTGCCCCTTCTGCGCCTACGCCGAAGTCGACATGCTCGACCACCCGTCCCAGCGCTTAACCTTCCGCCCCTCGCTCCGCGCCGTCTCCGCCTCCTCCCCCCTCGCCGCCCTCCAGACCCTCTACAACGAAGCCCTCACCATCCTTCTCTACCTCTTTTTCATTTTCCTCTCCCTACTGCTCCAACTCGCCACTCTCCCTCCTCTCTCCCCCCTCCTCACCCCCCTCCCCGCCTCCCTCGCCCGCGCCCGCCGCAAACGCCGCGGCCTCCGCTTCACCTGCGCCGCGCCCGCCTGCGCCCGCTCCTCCTGCCTCACCTGCCTCGCCGAGTGGCACGACATCCACATCTGCCACGAGTCGTCCAAAACCGCCTTACGAACATCCGTCGAGCGCGCCATGGCCGACGCCATCAAGCGCACGTGTCCGAAGTGTAACCTCTCCTTCGTCAAGAGCACGGGGTGCAACAAGCTGACCTGTGTTTGCGGCTACACGATGTGCTATGTGTGCCGCGCGGATATCAGAGAACAGAGTTACGCGCACTTTTGCCAGCATTTCCGCGAGCAGCCGGGCGTTTGTAAGATTTGTGAGCGGTGTGATTTGTATCGCACGGAGGATGAGGAGGTGGTGTTGCGGCGGGCGCGGGAGAGGGCGGAGAGGGAGTGGTGGGAGAGGGAGGGGAGGGGTGTGCAAGGGGATGATGAGGGGGGCAAGGGGAAGCTGAGTGAAGAGGGGTTGAGGCGGGTGGTGAAGCTGGAGTTGGGCGAGCCGACGATTTGGGAGAGGCGGTGGTGGGAGGGGTTGTTGGATCGGGCGGTTGAGACGGTGGTTTAGATGCGAGGGGGAGGTTGGAGGTCAATTGATGTTGGGTTTTGGTGATGCGGTTTGAGATGGTGCTTTGGAATGTGACGTCTGTGATACTTTGAATCGGGCCGTGGGAATAGGGTAGATTCGGCACTGGTGAGATGTATGAAGTGGAGCCAGTCCGTGCGATCTGAAGTCCGTTTTTGGCATACTATTGCCAGACGCCTTGAATCACGTCGTAGGAAATGAGTTGATTTGAAGGGTGTAAGAAGCATGAAGTGGAGCCAGTCCGTGCGATTTGGAGTCGTTTTTGGCATGTTATTGCCAGACGCTTTGAATCACGTCGTGGACATTGAGCTAATTTGAAGGTTGTAAGAAGCATATAGTGGAGCCAGTCTGTGCGATTTGAAGTCGATTTTGGCATACTTTTGGAGGACACGCCAAATCAGGCGTTGGATTTAGAGTAGCGCTGGGGGTCTGGAGTCAGTCTGGTACCTACAGCCTTGGTCAGAATTAAACAGCATAGGCCCTAATTCGAGTCCTGGAAAGTTGATGATTTCGACACCCATGAAACCTGACAGAATTTCAAAAATTTTGATTTGTTATTTGATTCTCCAACCAACGGCCGTCGATCCCCACCATCGCTCGGAAACCAACTGAAAGATGCAATACGCCATCCAAACAATTCACCAAGACCCAACTTCTTGAGCGTTAGGTCGAATAAGTACTCCAGCAACTCCCCCTCTTAACTCCGATCAAACCTCCTGGAACCTGATGAAAAAGATGCTGATCAGGATGCAATCCACGCGACGACCGACATTACTCCATATCCTGTAATTGCTGCATGGATCTTACAAAATGCCCCCTCTAATATGGTGTTGACTTGATATGCGACTAAAAGAAATAGTAGAGCAGCGCTCCTGATCCGGTCAGGAACACACCGAACCACCATATCCTGTCGGCGGCTATTGGCTCGTGGCGCTTGCCGAGGACTTTGTGGTTCATAGGGAGGGTGAAACCTTCGGCGGACCGCTTGAATTTGGAAGTGGCTTTGGCGCCGCCGGCGGTGGCAGTCGTGAGGGGGTTTAGCGTGCTGGTGGGCAGCATCTCCGGCGGGGACATGACGAGGTAGAGCGGCATCATTGGGGAGCCGTCGAATTGGTAGAGGTTCAGGCGGGGGATGTTGTGGTAGGGGTCCGTGAGGACTTCGTAGCGCTCGGGGGGAGTTAGCTGCGGAGACTGGGCATGTGAATAGGTGATAGACGTACCTGAAACATCTCCGACTGGTTGTATCGAGTATACACAGCTTCATCGTATGCGCATGGGTCGGAATATAGCTGTCGGCCGTCGACGGCGATCGGGGCGAGGGTGAGGGAGCCGTTGGCTTGCTTGGTGAAGCTGCCATGTTGCCATTGCATTATCGCGGCGGGACATTTCGGGTCGTTGGCTATGTCACTCCATGTCAGCGATCCCGTTCTCTGTAGCGGGGCAAAAGAGTGCGATGTGGAGGAGAGCGAGAGGAGACGTACGATTGGCAACCGCGCGGTAGTATGCCTCCTCGAAGAAGCCGTCGGCGGAGAATGAGTAGGAGATGCCTGGTCGGTTGGGCTCGGTGAGCTTCTCATTCACTGGGTCGTAGAATTTCTGCGCGGCACTTGTCAGTCACCGGGCTGCTGCTCCATCGCATTCACCAACGTACAGGGCCGGTTAATGTCTTGTTCGACTTCGAGGACCACGTTCCGACGATGTCTGTGGGGGTCGTCTGTGCGGCAACAACGCTGATGCCGACGAGGAGCGCGGAGCCTATCGAGGACAGCATGTTCGGAGGTGTGTATATCGAAAAGCGAGTGTGGTGGGTGGTCGAGGGAAGGCTGCTGTCGTTGTTCGAGGTTCAAGATTTGGGCGAGGCAAGGAAGGGGCGTCGACGCGCCAAGCCCGTCTCAGTAAGGTTCAGGTGCCGCCACGCGAGACGTCTAGGGAACGGAAGGAACGTGGGCTCCTTCTGCAAATACCCGTACCCCAATTGTGAATCTCTTGTTATACTACAAGTCTTCTTGTGATAGATTGGTAGCTGGTTGATGCCCAGACTCGACTCCTCGAACTCGACTTCTGAACCCTGAATACATCTAGCGTCTGCGTGGCGCATCTAATTTTCTATTTTGGGACGTCGATCCTACATCATGGCCGCCCTAAAGACCCTCAAGAAAGAGCTGCGACAGCGCATCAAGCTGGTTTTATCCGAGCTTGAGCCAGAGTCAATCACGAGCCAGAGTATGTAGTCACTGTGTTATATTCACCTGCCATTTCGCTGAGAAAACTAGCTTCAAATGCAGTCGAGACGCTATTATCAATGCCAGAGTACAAGGCAGCGAAGAGAATAAGCATCTACCTCTCCATGCCCTCGGGAGAGATATCCACCTCTGGGATAGTTCACGATGCGCTCAAGCAAGGCAAAAAGGTCTTCATTCCGTACACGTACAAGATGGCGAATCCAAGAGAAGGACAGCCAAAGTCGATAATGGACATGCTTGAACTAACTTCAATGAATGACTTTGCAAGCCTGAATCCAGACGGTTGGGGGATTCCGTCGCTGGACAAGGATTCCATATCGCAACGAGAGAACTCTTTCGGAGGGAAAGGAATCACTGATGGGAGCTTTGAAGGTTGGAACGAAGCAGACTCGGGACTAGACCTTATCGTGATGCCTGGGATGGCATTTGATTCCAGTTTAGGTAGACTAGGTCACGGGAAAGGCTTTTATGACTTCTTCTTAGAGAGATGTCAAAC
The DNA here is from genome assembly GCF_010093595.1 of Mytilinidion resinicola. Taxonomy (NCBI): domain Eukaryota; kingdom Fungi; phylum Ascomycota; class Dothideomycetes; order Mytilinidiales; family Mytilinidiaceae; genus Mytilinidion; species Mytilinidion resinicola. Next base: position 216,626 of record NW_022985454.1, on the reverse strand, counting down.
GCATAGCATGGAAACAACCGCAAGGAAGCCTTTTCTCGGTGAGATTTCTAGCCATTACTTTGAAGGACTCGGATAGCTAACCCTATGTAGTTGGCCTGGCACTGGCAGAGCAGCTTCTACCAGTGAAGGAGTCCGTCCCCATGGACACAACCGACTGGAGGCTCAACGCCTTGGTATTGGGTACTGGGAAATTGCTGCGGAAAGCTGATCCATCGTAACCAATACACCTGCTTCCCGCCCAATATCTTGTGCACTTCAAATGTCAACATTTTTCCGCTCCGAGCGAGCTCGATACTTTTACCCTACGCAGTCTACGCAGCCCATCAAGACAACTGCTGGATGAGCGATACGTTGTCGCCCTTGAGGAGGATTTGACCTAAGGAAAATGAGTATTGCGCATGGACGTGGGGTTGGGATCGCATACCAAGTGGTCGCCGCGACTCGCCTTCCGTCTTCGTTGCTTGCTTCACCTCGATCGCATCATCGATTACGAGGTTCATAAACTCGTCGAATCCCTACGCGCCGTCAGTGTAGCCAATAAACATCGTCCCGCGGATCGTACCCTGATCTTTCCCTCCACTCTGATACCGAGTTGCTCATATAACCAGATCGACACGGGTTGGCGGGATTGCAGGAGCTTGAAGATAAAGTTGATCGGCGGGAGGAGTACTGTTGTCCAATTTTAGTAAGGTCTTGCGACGTCGAATTGCGCGATGGAGTGAAGTCGTACTTTTCCCACCTCCGCGACCACCTGCGAGGTTGTTAGCTGGAGCTGGACGCGCATAGAGAAGAGCACTCGCCTTGGCGGCCTGACATGATGGAACTGCTTCGTGTAGACTGCGGTGAAGCTGGAGTGTAGAGGGTCTGAGAGATGTGGGCTGCGAAAGCGGTGTAGGAGTTAGCTTTGCGGGGAGGTGGTGAGGCTCAAGCTCGAAAGCGCGATGCCAAATTTTGGCGAGGCTCCAAAAGCGCCAAGCAAAACGAGGGACCGCCGCCGCCTGCATCTTGTCTTTTGTTACCTGCTTGCAGAGCAATCTTTCCACCACCTGCTCTTCATCCTCTATACATAATTCGCCCTCCTTTTCACTCCTTTCCTTGCTTCTGCCTCGGCCGCCCTCCGCTTCCTCGATTCACCTTCCATGACCGCATAATACTCGCCGCTCGTCAGCGCCCCGCTCCTTCACTCCACACCACGAATAGCGACGCCATCATGGCTTCCAACGGCGCTCAGCAGGGCTTTGCGCCCGTCCTCGCTGCGCTTGCCACCATGTCAGCAGTGGCGGACCGCGCCGAGAAAGGCCAGGCTCACGAATACCTCGAAAAGTTTCAGAAATCGGTCAGTACACATTGGCGAACTTGCAGAGCCGGGGGCTAATTTGAATGATTTAAAGCCAGAGGCATGGACTATGACTCTAGACATGCTACAAACAAACGATGCAGATGCGGCGGCAAAGCTATTCGCTGCGACGACACTCAAGGGCAAGGTACGAGCACCGAAACCCCCATTGCGCCAATGACTCTAACTTTCGCAGATTGTATACGACCTTCACCAAATCCCTCGGGAATCACTCCCTGGCCTGCGGGACTCCCTACTGGCTAATCTCGTCGTTTTTCGCGCTGGCCCAAAACCGATACGGATGCAACTGGTTGTGTGTTTGGCGAATCTGGCAATCCAGATGACAGAGTGGAAGGACGTCCTCCCGCTCGTTGTGTCGTCACTCGGAACGGATCCGCAAACACTACCCTGTGTCCTGGATTTCCTACGTGTTCTCCCAGAAGAAGTCACGGAAGGACGCAAAATCAACTTGACTGTACGTTCGGCCGACACATCACCATTTCCCGGGCGCCTCCCAGCGGTACCACAAGCACGAAACACAGTCACATTCTAATACTTGGTGATATTACTAGGAAGATGAATTGAGCTCCAGGACAACAGAGTTGTTGGTGGATAATGCTCAGCAGGCACTGTCCTTGCTCATACAGTACTCTCAATCATCCGGTATGTTCGCGACAACGCCATTAAGGACAAGATGCTAATATAATTATAGTTTCAGCCGCCCAAAATCCCCAGCTTATGGAGTGCATAACATCCTGGATAAAGGAGCTCCCCCTGAACGACATCATAAACTCTCCACTTCTCAAAGTTATCTTTGACGACCTATTAGTTGAGGAGCCCTTCGATGCCGCAGTCGAGTGCTTATGCACCATGTTCCAGGAGACAAGAGACGTAGACGAGTGCTTGAACATGATTCAGGCGCTTTTTCCGCATGTCGTCGCTCTTCGTCCGTTACTGATCCAGGCTGCCAAGGATGAGGATGCCGAGAGGTTCAAAGGCCTCGCGAAGATATTCGCCGAAGCCGGAACTTGTTGGGTCGTTTTGATCGCACGGCAGCCGGAACAGCTTCGTCCTCTTGTGGAAGGTGTTCTCGAGACCGCCGCTCTTGACAAGGAGAGGGACGCAATTTCGCATACCTTCACGTTCTGGTACGAGCTTAAGCAATATCTCACACTCGAGAACTTCATGCAAGCGAGACTCGAGTATGTCGATATCTACTCAAAACTGGTTGATATCATGATCGGTCATCTGGAGTACCCCAAGCCAGAGGATGGCGATGAGAAGGATCTGTTCGATGGCGATCGAGAGCTAGAGGAGAAATTCCGGGAATTCCGCCACCAGATGGGAGACGTCCTGAAGGATTGCTGCGAAGTCATCGGCGTCACAGATTGCTTAGGGAAATCGTATACCCTGATCGAGAGCTGGGTTCAGACATACGGCCCTCAAGCAACGGCGACTCATGTTCCTGAATGGCAGAAGCTCGAAGCCCCTTTGTTTAGTTTGCGGGCAATGGGTCGTATGGTACCAGCCGAAGAGAGCATCATGCTCCCTCGACTAATACCCCTGATTGTTCAGATACCAGAACACGAAAAGGTCCGTTTCCAAGCTGTGATGGCTCTCGGACGATACACAGAATGGACGGCATATCACTCCGACGACATGCTGCAACCGCAGCTAAAGTACATCATGGACTCGTTCGGACATCCGTCCAAGGAAGTTGTCAGGGCTGCCGCACTGTCGTTCAAGTTCTTCTGCAACGACTGCGCGAAGCAGCTTGTGGACTACTTAGGACCGCTGCAAGAGTTCTACCGAACACAGCTAGATAACCTTCCATCCAACAGCCAGGAAGAGATCACGGATGGAATAGCCTCCGTTCTAGGACGTCTACCCGCGGAACAGGTATACGAACAACTGCAGGCTTATTGCAATCCGATCATCTCCACTCTCATATCAATGGCACAGCAGGCATCAAACCAAAAAGAGAGGACGCTTCTAGCTGGTATGTCTAATTCTTCCGTGCTGTATATGAATTACTTACTGACAACCCTCGCAGACAAAATCGGTCTTGTCACTCTCTTCGTCCAGTGGGTTCAGCCTCACGTCCAACCCCCGCAGGAGAACCCAGGGGTCAAGTACTGCCAAGAGATATTCCCAGTGCTCTCCGCGATCGCCGACAACTACCGGACTAGTCCTGCGGTCCTAGAAGCAATATGCAGATGTTGGCGATACATGGTCCTATCATACCGCACCGCCATGGCACCCTTACTCGGCGACCTTGCGACTGCACTCGCCAACGGCTTCTCCGCGTCCAAACAAGGCTCCTTCCTCTGGGCCACCGACTCCATCGTCCGCGAATTCTCCGAAGGCACCGAGCACGTCGACACCACAACCACAACCGCCATCTTCGCTTTCTACGAGCAACAAGCCACCACCTTCCTGCGCGCCATGAGCGACGTCGCGCCCGAAGAACTCCCCGACCTCATCGACGACTTCTTCCGCCTGACCGTCGACATGCTCCTCTACTTCTCCGCCAAAACCCTCACCTCCCCCTTGATGGACTCCATCCTCGCCGCCGCCTGCTCTTCCCTTACCCTCCTCTCCGAACAACCCATCTTCGCCACCCTCCACTTCCTGCGCGACTTCCTCGCGTACGGCGGCGACTTCGCCCCTTCCTCGTCCTTCGACTCGGCCAACCAGCGTCAGACCGTCCCGCCCGCGCTCCAGGACGCGGTGAAGCGCCTCGTCGCGGCGCACGGCGAGCACCTCGTCCAGCGCATCATGACGGGCATGATGTACACGTTCCCGCGCGACTGCTTCCCGGACGCGTCGGGCGTGCTGCTCGACTTGTTCCACATCGCGCCCGAGCAAGTCGCGGTCTGGGTCCAGACGACGGTCAGCATGCTCCCCGCGGGCAGCATCACGCAGGTGGAGAGCGAGAGGCTGCTGGGTGCGATTAGGCAGCGGGTGCAGAATAATGAGGTGCGGAAGGTTAGGAGTCTGCTGCAGGATTTCACGAATAGTTATCGGCGCAGGAATGTGGCGCCGCGCGAGGGGTTGGGCAGGTTGGAGGGGAAGAGGTTTAGGTTTGAGGGGTAGACCGGCAGTGCTATTCTGAGTCGAGTAGAGTTATGGAGGGGAAAATGGGTGCGGGGGTGGTGGGATAGTTGAGATGGACAAGGGTTGGTGTAGGCACGATGGATGGGTTGGTTGTGGGGTGCGACGGATGCTGGGATGGGATAGGGGCGATGTGGAAGAGCGTGTACAGTGCATAGTTTGCCGGAGAAATGCGGGGAGTGTTTTCAGACACTTTTTCTGCGGGTGATGGGTCGGACTTTCTACTTTTCTCTTTTTTTTTCAGGTTTTTCTCAACTTAAAGTTTCTCGATGGCATTTCCAGGTGCGGTGGAGGATTGGGATTGTGGGGGAGGCGGATGGAGTTTATAGTGAGGTAGCCAAAGCTTGAATGGCTCGAGTTTTGAGATTTTGAGAACCAATTGCTTGTGGTGGTGGGAGAGAAAAATGAGGTTTTGGTGCGTACTTCAACTAAGACCGCTTTTTCGTTCAACTCTTTTCTCGTGCATTGACGCAGTAAACAGGGAGGGAAGGTTTATACACCGCTCTTCCTCGATGGCGTTTCTCCCCCAGCAGGCAGGGTGTCCGCTTTTTGCTGGATGGATGGGACGTAGAGTGTGCATACAGACGCTCTTGAAAACAAGGATGTTCCCACGAAAAGCATCAAGATTCTCCGAAGAAAAATGTTTCTCGGTCTAATGAATGCCGTAGTTATCTGTGCAAAAGGTGCGTTTTGAGCAGCGGAACTAGCGCGGCAATACAATAAGTTCTGGTTTCGGACCCCATCTCGGGTCGCCATGAGGGCAGTCCCGGGTGCGCCGGCGGATAGAGTTGCGTGTTGCTAGTGATGGTGTGGCTGGAGTTGGCGCTAAAAAGTAGGTGCGTCGTATAGTGAAGACCCTGCATTAGCACGCCCCAGGGGCCGTGGGGCGGATAGGGAACATCAGGCTAGGAGACTTAGGCGGAAAGCCGAATACGAAGGGGAGAAAAAGCAAGGAAAGAAGTGTGATTGAGACGAAAGATAGAGTCTGACTTGCAGTCGTGGTAGACAGTGCGGTGCCGGAATCGGTGTTGAGAGCTGGTGGGAAGCCAGATTGGGGTGTTGGGTTGGCTGTGCGAAGGACGGGAATTAGTAGTAGATATGTCACGTGGCTTTTATTGATATGTTATGGGCGGATGTGACTAGTTTCTGTAGAATGGTAGGCTGTTTGGTGAGGATAAGGCTCTATTGCGTGCCTGAATTGGGGCATTCCTCTTTACACTGTGTGATGCAGTGAATTGGAAGTTGTGTAGGCTCACTGAACGTTAGTGATAGTGAGTTGATGCCATGCAGACGGACATGAGGTTCAAAGAATGCCAGTGTTGTGGATTGGTCTAGCCCGTTGATGTGTGGACTAAGTGAAAGTGTGTATTCGTGTGCTTAATATACGGAGATCGTGAATGAGGCAGGAGAGGAGATCAAAGTGAAGGGATCCTGGTCGTATAAGATGTGATATTGAGATTCGAAACAGAGACATGGATGCATGCATGTTTAGATGCAATCGCTTATACATTTGTCTTACTTTGGAAGCTCGTAGTCGAAGCGAGCTACCGTCGTCGTCCTGCCTCATTGCTCTTCTGTTTCAGGTAGAATCAACACGTCTCAAGATTTAAAGTTCTCGTTCGGTATCTCGTCAAATAGTCTTGAAGGATGAAGAAGATGTACTCACTGTGTAGTGGGGGGATGTCGGAGTAAGATAGCTGAAGATCTACAGGAAGTTTCAAGCTTATCCGAAACATGCATAGCGGACAGCTGTCAAACAGTCTCGGCAATCTGCAGATCATAGAATCCTCCCGCCGACCATTCGTAAATCTGTTTAAGACATTACTGAGGCGGTGGCTGCAGTAATCTGAAGCTCCAAAACGAGAAGTGCCAAGGCTCGATATCGAACAATCGGGTTCGCGATGAGGCTGGGGTCTGCAAGGAAGATGGCGACAAATTTAGACGCCACGCAGCGCTAACCAGGAATCTACTCCACACTTGGCCGTCAGTGGTCGGTTGGTGCCGGATCGATGGAGAGGCTGTCTCCATCAGTCACCACGCCATGAGGCGTTCCACAGCCGTCCAGAAAGCGTTGGCGCTGAGAAGCATGGCAAGTATTGACGGCTGGCCTTGAGCGGATATAGATACGATGCCAAGTAGGGTCTAGTGGCCTGATTCGTGATGATGCAAGGGTAGAAACTTTTACGTGCGTATGTGCACCTGTCCTGCAATGGATTGCACAACTGAACAAGAGACGATGTGGTCTGCTCGCTCTATCGCAGCCAGGCCGTATTTGTTTTCTCGGCGGTGTTCGTTGTGTTACTGGATGGAGGACGGCGCCGAGGCCACGGCAGCGTCTTCCATGTGCGACGTCGGTTGTAGGTGTGCTGTATCTGCAGGCGGCGGGGGACTATCGCGCCGGCGGCGTTGGGCGATTAGATTGCTGTCATAAGTTTCAGCGGAGGTGAGGTAGCTGGAGGTGAAGGGGCGGCCGAGTTGCTTGGAGCAGAAGGCTCCCACCATTCCAGCAACCGGGTCCACGCGCCACGAGCAAAACCAGACGTCGTGCAGGCAGCTAGCCACGCCGGTGTTGCGGCTGAAGCGGCAACTGGCCCTCCATCCACAGGGCGCGCCGCCGCAGTGGGATGGGCTGCGCGCGCAGGGGCAGAGGGGTCGCCCACCCCCAGGCGGCGAATCACGGTGGCAGCCAGAGCCCGCGGCTGCACGCTGAGCAAAGTGGCTGTCCGCAAAAGCGCGCAGGCCGGTGCAGCGCGCAGGTCGACGACCCGGCGCGCCTGGGACGCAGGCGGAAGGAGGGCGGAGCTGCGGAGGCATGGGTGCAGGGCGAGTGCGGTGCTGGAGAGAGCACGAGTGGAGGTCGCTGGCGGTGGCAAATTTTCTCCCCAACGCGGCTGCCCACGTTCTGCACGTTTCGGGCCTGCGGGAGCAGTGTGGCCGACCACGTTGCCGGCGTGTGGTGCTGGGCTGCCAGGCGGCTCGGGAGAGACGAGGCGGCGCTGGGTTGAGGGCGCACTGGAGAGAGTTGAGTGCAGACAGGCTCGGGAGCTGCGTCCCACAAGGCAGCGCTCGGGATGCGTGTCCTGTCAAGGCTCGGGAAGCCGTGTGCCAGCGGGCTCCAGCTCCCGGGCCGTGTCGTCGCCATCGCGTCGGCGTGGCATCGTGAAGCCGCTCGGGATCTCTCGTCAGTGCCCTCGATCTGCCTGCGCCCAATCAGCACCATCCCCCCTTTGCCCATCGCAGCGATCCCCAGGGGCCGTGTCTGTGCGGTGCTGGCTTGCCTGGAGCGGTGCTGGGGTGAATGTCGCCAGCACCACTCTGCGCCCCCAGACCCCCCAGCCGCTCCCACACTCACAGCGCGCCCAATCGCCGACAGCCCACTTCGACTTCCTCCCAGATGCAAGGCATTGCCGTTCTTTGCTCCTCTCCTCACCCCCATCGTCGCAAGGCGCGAAAGAGCAATGCTTATCATGTCCTCCCACCTCCAGAAGACCCCCTTCACGCTCGTTTGCCTCCCATCGTGAGCATCGCCATCCCGTTCGGGACGTGGAGGCCCCCGCCGCAGAGTGGAGGCTCGCTGGACCTGTTCGGCGGCAGCATCCAGCAGCGCAGCGTCTATAGCAGCCTGCCTCCAGCCAGCGCCGCAACTATTTGAAGTGGCGTGGATCCCCTCTGCCCTGCTCGTCAGTGCTCAGCTTCGTATATCTCTCCCGGCCTGCCTGCAGCCAGATGGGTTTCCGCGCATACAGACCTTCCCTTCGCGTGCTCCCCACGGCCTGTTCCGCGCAACCTGCACCGTAGCGCTCCAAACCACCCTCCTCGATTCGCCGCCCAGTGCTTTTGACAGCTCAACGGCTGCCACCCGCCGTTGTGTGAAACTCCGCGGCTGCGGATCGTCATTACGGCCACTTTCTAGCCTCCGCCCGTTGCCTGCCCCTCCTGCAGCCATCACGCACCTGACAGCTGCTCTTCTGGGCATGCTATTCCCGTACTGACGCCCTTGCACTGCATCACCACCCAGCCCCGGGCTGCCTCAAGTCTATTTACTGCAGGAGCATTCCAGCGCCGTGGGCGACGCCGCCTTGTCCCTCATCACCACCACTTCCTCCGCCTTTTCGCTAAGCCACGAGGTGTTTTACGGTACGAGTTCCGCCCGGCAGATCATCATGGCCTCCAGCGGGCCGACCCTCTCTACTCACGCCGCTACCAATATCGCCGGCGACGACCAGGATGCATCATGGGACCCTCCGCCGCCGCCGAACAGATGGGACCGGCCACCAACCCCGCCGCCGCCCTCGCAGCCTGCGGCAAAGCTGCGCAAGAGGACCAAGACGGGATGCTTGACCTGTCGCAAGCGGAGGATCAAGTGTGGAGAAGAACGCCCTATTTGCAACAACTGCATCAAGTCCAAACGGCACTGCGAAGGCTACAACCAGCGCGTCATTTTCAAGGCGCCCATTGGAGAGTGGCCCAACCATCAGTCAACTGTCAATACCCTTCCGTACCACAGTTCACTGTTGCCCGGGACCCGGCCTGTCTTCCGCCAACACCAACCGCCTGTCCAACAACAGACCCAAGGGCCGCTCACTGCGACCCAGTTCGACTTTGCCAATCCAGGCTCTGGGCCTATCCCAGGACTTGATCCGTTGAACACCAGGGCACTGGGGGGACCACCACCACAGTACCAACAGGACCCCAGCTATCCCCAGCAGCCCCTTCCCTCCCCACACTCGCATCTACCGACCCCAATTAGTGCGGCGTCGTATCTTCCCTCGCCTTCACACGCAAATTTCCCCCCACAGTTCGCAGGTGACGGCGGTTCAGCCTACCAGGGACAACAGTACCCGCGACAGGGACACTTTCAGCCCGTTTCTTATGATACCCAGGCTCAAGACGCAAAGCCTGCTATTTCCGAGGCTTCTTATCCTCCTGTTGCGCAAGCATATCAAATTGGTTCCGATCAGTTCGGTTATCAGCAGCATCCACAATCGCATCAGCATCAACAACACCAGCACCAAACACCACCCAACGTACACGAAGAACATGATCCATATTTGGCATCTAATAATCCACCGCGAGCAGACGAATACCAGCAACACCAGTTCATTCAGCATCGGCCGCCACTGGAACAGGTCGGCCCTCGTCGAGATTCGCACGCTTTGCCTACTCCTATAGATATGCCACGAGGACCTTATGCACCTCCACCACCGCAACCAGATCGACGTCAGTCTATCGTACATACCCAGATCGCCCAGATACCCCAGTCTGTACAGTTATCGTATTCAGATGTAGCTCCTGATGTAAAATATGTCCCACAGCATACTGTACCTGGTATGTCTCGTATTTAGCTCTAACCACCACACTATTTGTGTCTGTCTATACTATCACTATCACCACTACTATTGTCATATCTGATGTCCAATTGATTGTACAATTGTCGACTTTTCGCGTGTCCCGTTCCTTGAAGTCTATCCGTTGTAATCTCGAATCGCCTGCCCCTGAAAATGATTTCCCACTTTCGAATGTCACCTCTCCAACTGCTAGCGTGAATAGGTGCTGATGTTGAGAGTCATAGAACAGTCAACTGCCGTGTCGCATGTCCAGGAAGGCTTCGTGCCAGGCCTCTACACTTCCGGATTCGCTGCTGATCACATCAGCCCGACATACGCCCTCGATGAGGCCGCTGTGGAATATGAAGACGACGACTACTACGATGTCCAGTCTGACGAGGAGATGGAAGACGCTCCAGAACAAGAGATGATATCCAACAGGGACTTTGGAATGATACTACGTCTACATGAAGAGAGCATCAGTGACCTCAGCATACGTCGATACGATACGTTCATTTATGAGGGCATACTAGACTTCTACCGGGCGGAATGGGTAGCCAACCCACTGAAGAACCCAGCCACAGCTCGTGTATTTGCGCATTTCGTTTACGCCACTGGTCCGAGCATGTCGATCTATGAGAGAAACCCTAGGAATTCTTCGGCAATGTTCAGTGAAGGGCCAGTACCGTCCTCCCAACAGAGTCTATGGACTTACCACCTGCCAATGTTGGCGTTGAGCCATCAAGGCTTGCTGCATGCGATGCTGGCGCTCTCTAGTCTGCATATTGCAAAGCTTCAAGGCGCCGCTGTGACGCCGTCATATAAGCACTATGCGTATTCACTAAAGCGGTTGCATCATTGCCTTGGACACCCTACTAAGCGACACCTCGTTACCACATTAGCGACGTCTTTGCTGCTCGCCTTTTATGAAGTTTTCGCAGCAGACCACGTCAAGTGGAGCAGTCATCTCACGGGTGCGAAATTGCTCGTTGTGGAAACTGACTTCCGTGGGATGACCGCTGAGGCTCGTAGAATCAAGGCAGAGCAGGCGGCATATGAGTCCAGTTTCGCATATCAAAATCCTGAAATGCTGATGTCTCAGCGAAAGCTGAGCCAAGGCATAAAGGATTTGTCGTCCTCGCCAGATGAGAACCTGGTCAGTACCATCATTGGTAGAAAGCTCACATATGACGATTTTAGCCGCGTGACGGACTATGACGATCAGCCAAGGGGGCCCTCGACGGGCATTCCGAAGCAGTTAGACTTGAGTAAATATGAGATGTTTCAGGACTTGTATTGGTGGTACTGTCGTATGGATGCTTTCCAGAGCATTGTCAGCGGTAATAAACTCATGTAAGTCGTAAGGAAGCTCTTGTTCTACACAGTTCTGGAAATCCTCGAAGCCCCTGAGAGCCTAGCTCAACCTCCTGGGGTACTTCAGCCAACCACAACCTTTACAAAACAGCCCGCATCTAAGGCCTGATTTGGAATCTCAAAACCGGTCTCAAGAACTTAGGCTCACATATCACAGCATGGACTACAGCAGATGGAGCGACTGCCCCCCACGCGCACCCTGTGGTCGTGCCGACCAATGCTTCGGTACTCACGACCACGTTATTCTTCTCCTAGGTCGAATAGCCGACTTCGCGTCCAGGGATCGCGAACGTAAAATTAAACAGGTAGAGGCGAACGGCGGACAATGGAGACCAATGCCAGGCATGCCTATGGGACCACCAGCGTCATCCAGCTCCTCAGGCGGACCAGGACCAAAAGGTCCCCCCAACATCGCTCCCTCTCCCCAAGCACCTGGCCCACCCCGAGGACCCCCTCAACGTCAAGGTCCACCTGGAGGTCCACCTTCTGGACCTCCACAACTGCCCCCATTCTACGGCATGGCACCCACCCGTGGACCTTCTGCCATGCCCTCCTCCTATGCTCTCCCGACCTCCCAGGCCCCTCGAATCCCTTCATTCTCCGACCCACGCCCTTCCCCTCAATCGCAATCTCACGACCCCTCTGAACCCCTCGATCTTCCAAGCGCTTACACTGCCGCCCTGACCCACTGGTCCTCCATTCGCGCCGCCCTCTTCGCTCTCGAGCACTCTCTCGGTCCTTCTTTCGCCCCCCTGGGCCCTTCCCACGCTCCCCCTCTGAACACGCCTTTCGGCCCAGCGCTGCAGTACCGCTCGTACGACGTCGCCATTATCTGGGGCATGCTGCACATGTGTCACATCATTCTGCTCCGGGCGCACCCGGGTATGCCGCCAGCTGCGATGCAAGCAGCCGGCGTAGCAGGGAAATTAACGGAGTGGTACGCGGAGCAAATCGGCCGCCTGGCCGCCGGCATCCTCATGCCGGGCGCCGACAACACCTACGAGGAAGACAATCTCGATTACGGTCCCTACGGAGCAACCGGCGACGCGAAACCGACACCGCCCCTTAACCCCTCTCTCGGCGCCGCTCTAATCGAATCAACTATGCCGCTTTTCTTTGCGGGGATCCAATACACGTCCACCGCCCACCGTGAGTGGGTCGTTTCCCGCCTCCTCGATATCGAACTCCGGTCTGGTTGGGCGACGGCCGGGCAGATCGCGAGGGGGTGCGAGACAAGTTGGGTGCGAGCGTTTCAGGCAGGAAGAGGGCCGTTTTATGAGAGGAAGCGGGAGCAGGAGGTACTGCAGGAGGAGCGGAGGGGGAAGGTCACGGAGGAGAGGTACGCGGAGAGGGGGTTTGTGGTGCACTATGCTACGCGGTATACTTGGGCGAGTGGGATTTTGGACTAGGTTTCAGGAAAAGGAGGAGGAAGAGGAGCATAGTGAGAGGGGGTTACGGCGTTTGGATCTGCAAAAAGGGTACTGTGATATCTACGACTCTCGCTATGATTTTCTAATGGGGAGGGTAAGAGAAGGAGGAGGAGGAGCGAGTGGGTGATTATGATATCCACGCTCGCTACGCTATTCTAAAAGAAGGGAAAGAGGAGGCTTCAGGAGGGCCCCACCACTCACTACACTATTCTTAATGCCATAATGACCTGCACGCTACAATCCTTTTCCCTCCTGTCCATCTCCCTTCTCACATCTTCCAAATTTTCAAGATTTCGTCGAACCCCCTTTTTCCACCATCCGTCTCCCCAGCACGCGCCCCAACTATCCAAAACTACCGCACGTCGCCCAAGCGCACTTCGCCACATCGCTTATGCGTATCAGGATGTGGCGTGTCCAACAAAACCAGACCCACCTTCCCTCTTGAGATTCAAATCGCCAAAAAGCAAATATCAACCTGAATCGCGCAGGTTTTGCTGCTTACGTAGCGCTACATACCTGATGCTACCTCCGTAGCTTACCTGATGCTACCTCCGTAGCTTACCTGATGCTACGTAACCCCTTACTGGCCCACCTCTCCCTCAGAAACGTCATCAAAAGCAACAAATTCGCACTGCGTTGAACCCGAGTCAGCTTCCGCGTAGCCATTGCTATAACATCGCCTACCCCTACTCTTTCGCCACCAACACCCAAAAAAGAAAAAAAGCAAATTCTGGCTTCCTGAGAGGGCATGGCAGGTACGGTACCCAATCACACGCCTCCGTTTCGCTAATTACTACGCGCTCTTGCAACTACCCCTTCCCAAGGTCCGCACCCCTTCGCTTTGCGGAGCGCGCATGGAAAAGCGCTGTGGGGCCAATCGAAGCACGCATATTAGCCAAACTACTAGCGGGGTGTTTTGGTTCACGGAGGAGGTTACGGCGCGGCCGTGGCGTAACGGCCTTCCGGTCGCTAACGGGGACCACAGAGTGAACGAATGTGCAGCGTAAGACGGGCGTTTGGGACGCGCCGGCTCGCCTGTCGTGCCTCTGAAGATGCGGTGGCTGTGGACGGGCGGCCGACTCGCAGCGAACGCCGGCGAAAGCAAGGGATCTGCGTGTGGAGAGCGGAATGGAGGCAATGGGGGCTAAGACGCAGAACTGCGCGGGGGAGTTGGATGGACCGGCATCGCCTACGTACTCCGCAGTTATGGGCGCTGAAAGGGAGGAGAACGCAGAGGAGATGGGTTGGGAGGCGTAAGACGGGGTTTTGGGACCCGGTGGCGTGGTCGGGTGGACGGCGCGTATGCTGGTTGTCGTAGTTGTGTGCACAGCTTTCATCCCCTGTTTTGCTGCTATAGGTAGTGGGAGTGTTAGAGAGAACTGGAGACGGCTTGTTAGATGGGTATGTCGCCTACCCTAACCTTACTATCAGGACGACATCCCCAGTTTCCTGACTTTGAGTGATGAGAGCTGACAGGACTACTAGATTCTGACCAGGGCGGTCTGTCTGTCGAGCGCAACTCCTACACGACATGCCCGCGTTCTAGTCACTGATGTTAACAAAAGTAACGAGATGGACTGGACCGCATAAGATGGAGTTTCGAGACCCCCCTCCCCCGGTGTGTTTAGGACTGCGTCGCCGCTTCTCGAATTGTCTACGACACACGTGCCCGCTTTCTCCCAACGGCGGCCTCGTGAGTAGTGTTAACAAGAGCGATGAACTGAATCCGCTGGGCTGGGCGCTGAGATTGGTAGAGGGAGGGTTGTAACCACACGCTTTCCTGTTTATACTGGCTACCAGCCGTTTTGCGGGAAAGCGGTGGGAGAAAAGGTCATGAACTCTCCCGCGGAGATCTGAAGGAAGCTACGAACGTGGGCAAAGGAGACTGAGCTGTCTACGTTACGACGACAGCATGCACGATCCTTAATGGGTATTAGCCACCGCCGCGCCGTCATGAAAAGGCATTGAAAGCTACGAATCGAGGCGCGGAGGGTTCAATGAGTGATGGATCCGATTGTCCGCTAAAGTGGCTGTTACCAACAACACCAGCCCAGCACACAACACCCCTTACCCGCATTCCATCGCCTACATCCCAACAAACCGCAATTCTGGGAAACGGAGGTCGTGGCGTGGACTCGCGCAGCTCCTCCCTACGCCGGGATGAGTAACTCACCGCAACATCACGCACACTCCCGCCGGGCAGATCCATCCTCGAATCGCTTCCTCGACCCCCTTTCCCCTGTAACTGGCCACTCACTCCTACCTTCTTCCCCTCCTATACGTCCCTACTCATCTATTCGCCATCTCGAGATCACGTGCCCCACGTGACCCACTTCCCTCGCACCCAATAACCCCCCCCCCCTCCCCTCCCTTTCCCAGTGCGGCAACTCTTGGCTCACGCTCCACGCACCAAGCCCCTCCGTCGCGCGCAAAAGTGTGGAAGACAGTCAAAAAGGGCGACCACTCCCCTTGCGCGCGCGCGCGCCCGCGCCGGGGTTCTGCAATGCAGCCAAGCCGCGGGGGCGGGGCGTTTTGTGTGGGAAAAAAGGGCGGCCAATCAGCGTCTTTTCACGGAGAAGCGAATGAGACGCAGGATGGGCGTGAGAGGGGATGGTGTGCGGGATTAAGCGGGTTTGGGGTTGATGGTTTTATTTATGGTTTTACTTTGGGGGGGCGGGTGGGTGGGCGTAACTATCCTACGTTATGTTATTGCTTTCTTTTCTCCCCAACTTCTTGCTTTGGAACATTGTATAGCGTAGCGGAGGAGGTAAAATTTCAGCGGGGTTTTGGATTTTATTGGATTTTTATGTTTGTGGTTTATGTTTAAGTTATGGTTCATGTTTATGGGTTTGTGGAATGTGGGTGAGTTTATCCTATATTATCCGCTCACGCTTCTCTGTAAAACTCACGTCTTCGCTTTCTGCTTCCCCCTCCCTCGACCCGATGTCCTCTTCGTAGTGGCGGGAACGTCGTCCGTAAGCTTGTCGCTGTCGTGCGAGAAGTAGTGGCTTCGCACGGCGCGCTGGCTCTTTCGCGCAGCATGCCGTCTCGGCGCTGGTTTCGCTTCGAACTCTGATTCCTCACCCGAAGCAGACTCAGAAGGCGATTCTTCCTCAGCGTCTTCTTCATCCTCGTTATCATTAGATGCTTCGTTTCGCCTGGATGCTTTCGTCGCAGACCGAGATGCTGTGGTTGGATTTCTGGCTGCCATGCCGCCGCGACCGCGTCCACGACCACGGCCACGTCCGCGTGCGGTGGGTTGGCGTTTGGGGGTTGGGACAGCGGCGATGGGTTCGTCGTCGGCTTCATCCTCAGTGCTATCGACGTCCTTGGGGTATTCTTGGTCTGTAGTGATCGTGTTCTCGTGTGAGAAAGGGAGATGTGCGGATTGCAGTGAGATAGGTGTTTGAAGAGCGGCTGGTCGAGGGCGATGGACATGCGTCGTGGGAGAGTCGTCCTCGATGATGAAGCCGCCGCCGAGGGGACCACACTCCTCCTCTTCGTCGTCGTCGCGGAGGAAACCACCTTCCAACTGCTGTTTTTGCGACGCCTCAGGATCGGCCTCCTCCCCCCCAGTCCCACCTTTCGCAGCACCCTTCCCCCTATCATCCGCCGGCGCAATCTCATAATCATCCCCATACTCCCTCTTCATCCGCTCCACAATTCGCAACCCCATAAAAAACTTCCTCCAAAGCCCCAACACCATCTTCTCCCGCTTCGCCTCCTCCTTCTTCCTCTTCTCCACTTCCTCAGCCTCCCACGCATCAATCACCGCATCCTCATTCCCCACCGCCACCACCACCCCCGTCAACACCGGCACCGCCCGCTGCCGCCCAAACTCAAACCCCGTGCACGCCTCCGCAAAGTCCACGCCCAGCTTCTTGCACACCCGCGCCGCGCCCTTCAGCGGGATATGCACAGCACCCTTCGGCACCATAGTCGGCACATACACATCGATATTGCCAAACACATTCCTCGGGATCTTCCCGTCCTTGATCGGCTCCGGGATGATCCAGTCGGTTTGAGATTTAGCGTAGAGGCCCTGCTTGACCTTCTCGCCCTCCTCGAGCTCGCGCTCGGCGATTTCGCGCTTGCGGGTCACGGTGACAGCGCGCATGGGCACGAATTTGAGAGGCTGTTCTGCTTCCTTGACTTCCCTGCCTTCCTTATGCCAGCTTTCAACGGTCTTGCAGGCCACGACGTCGGCGCGGCGGTAGACGGGCTCGGTGGTTTCTTTGGCGCCTTTGCCGGTCGTGAAGTGCCGTACGATCTTCGCGTTTGGGAGGAGCGCTTCTTCGCGGCGGAGATGGCGTTCGAGGACGTAGACGGCGGAACTTTTGTACCCCTGCAATGTTTCTTTCCCGCCGTCTTCGTCTAGTCCTTTTGGTTTTGCGGCCGTGGCGGGAACGAGGTCGCCGGAGTCTTCGACCTCATCCCATACGGTGTGGAAACGGGGGTGGCGGGAGTAGGGGCGTAGGACGCTTTTGAACCAGTCCCAGTGTTCGTATTTTAGGACTTTGCCGCGCTTGTTGTGGATGGAGACTTTTTCGACGGGTAGGCGGAAGCCTTTGGTACGCCCGGGCCAGATGTGGCGCGGGAGGTAGCGGGTGGTGACGTCTTTTGCGGTTCCGTCGGATGAGAAGGCGATGAGGTAGCAGAAGACCTGCTTGGCTTTGTCGGCGGTGGCGGGGCGGGGGTAGAAGTTGGATATGAGCTCGGCATTTGAGGCTGGTGCAACGATGGAGAGGGGTAGAGGTGAGACGGCGATAGGAATGTGAGTTGTTGGGGAGAGGGCTTCGGTCCAATATGTGGGGTGTGGGAGGTCGGATTTACGAGATGGACTTGAGGGTATTGTTTTTTTCCTCGATGATTGAATGATCTCTACGGGCGAGTCGTCGTCGGAGGGAGGGTCGCTAAGGGGGCTATCATCGTCCTGTACAGTCTGCTTTCCATTTCCGTTTGGCTTTCGAGGCGGCCTGCTTGGTGTACCGTTCTGAGCTGGCCTGTCGAGATCCTTCTTTGGCTTTCCCTCTTCTCCCTGACTCCATCCGAATCCAACCGGCTGTAAACTGGCGACCAACCTGGCTTCGATTCCTATTCCACGTAGTAAAGCTGTGAACAGTTGCTGGCCTACGTCTCTGCTCCCTTCAGGTTTCTTGGCCTTCTCCCGAAACGCCTCCAAGCTTTCCACTCTCTCCCCAAAGATAGCAGCATTAGAAGGGTCTCGTTTCCATGCCTCAATTTCAGCTGCCAGTGCCCATGGGGGGAGATACCCCCTTTTCCGTAAGGGTGGGGTAGTGGTTTTGTATCTTTGCTTCCAGAAGGATGAGAGGTATTTTAAAAGACGGATCAACGGATCACCAGAAGAAAGATTTGGTGTGTTCGGCTCTGCGTGCGTAGACGTAGCGCCCCAATCACGTGAATTCCTATCTTGGTCCTTGCTCTTACGTCCCGCTGTTTTGCTGTCTTTGGAATTTCCTTTGCCAGTTCCAGCTTTTGCCTTACCTTTGCCTTTACTTGTCTCGGCGACCGCGTCTACTTTGCCGGGATATCCACTCTCGATGACACGGAGATGGCCGTCCTGTATAGCAGCATTCCGCCACCATATTTCTATCTCTTCCCAGGCACCTTTATTCAGCCCCTTGACCAGTATCCTCTGCACCTCCTTATCCTGTATCCAGGCATTCCGGATCAGATTATGAAACATGAGAAACTGGACATGCATGCAGTGCGTGACCATTCTGACATGGCGTTGCACCTTGGAAGCCCCCTTCTTGCCGGTGCCTGAGTCGAAAGCGGAGGCATTGGGCGCGGCGGACAGTGTGAGCTCGAGGTCACCAGAGGGCTCGGGGGCTGTGTCGTCATCCTTCATATGGGCATGGGTGTTATGGTGGCCGCCCAGGGCATCTTCCCACTCCTCCTCCTCGTCGCTGCCGTCATCGTCTCCAGGCTGGTCATCCTTTTGCCTGCTCGTGCCAGGGTGCGCTCCGTTGATGGCCACATCCTCAAACTCGTCGCTGCTCGCGTCGCTGAGCTCGGAGTCAGAGTCCTCATTCTCTATCAAGGCTTTGGTCTGTGACAGCGTGCGCTGCAGGCTCGGTGTCGCATCCAGAGTCTCAAACACCGACTCTCTGGCTCGCTGGGCTCTCGATGGGGGTGTGGCGCGTTTCGCGGGCGGCGAGGGATCAGGGCCGGGCTCGCGGAGGCGCTTTCGGGGAACGAGTGGAGGCATTGGGCGCGGACAGGGCGCGATAGCTGACTCTTGTATCTCTGCCTGGGGCGCGGCGAGGTTGTGCGGAGATTATGTTGTGGTGTTGCACATGGCAACGCGGGGCAGTGCGGAGAATTAAATGAGGTTCTGCACCGCGACGGCCCTTGCGGATGCACGGGGCTGTCGCGTAGAGTGGTGACGATGCCAAGGCGGGCCTGATGGGATTTTCTGCATGGCCGCTGCAGGGCTGAAGGCAAAGCTCCCACCTCGTCCACCTCGTCCGAGTCCCTCACCGCCAGACGCAAGGGCTTGGGGACGACAGCACAGGGACCCCCGCGGCCTGCTCGAAGCAGCCTGGATCGACGCCTCAATATTGGAGCCAGCCCAAGTCCCAGCGCGAGCCAGCGCATGCTGTCGTGCTGGTGCCCGTTGAATCCGCGGTATGCCCTGAACCCAGCCCCAGCAGAGCAAGAGTCGGCTTGGACCGTGGCCGGTGGTGCCAGCTCAACAGGACGACGAGGACGAGTCCAATATATACACCCGGACCTCGGGAGCTCTCGTCGCCCTACCGTCCCAGCCTTCTGTCCAGCCACCATCGGTGGTCCCAGGCCGCCCCGCTCGCCAGCCGCGACCCCAATCCCCGGGCGAACCGGTGCCGTTCCCTGGGTGTGGAACTGCGTAGGAAATCCGCCGCCGAGCCCGCCCCCGATTCGCTGTGGGCTGTCCATGAGCGCGACCGCTAGCCACGTACCTCCTAGGCACACGTGGATGCGCGCTAGACTTGACGACATCCAGCTGCGGCTGCTCTTCGGTGTCGTCTGTGCTGTCACGTCTCGTCTGTGCAGTGATAGCCACAAAAAAAGTTGACAAGCCTCGGACCCCCGATGACAGCCACGTCAGACTCGTCCAGAATGCAGTCAATGCATTCATCCGCCGGCGCGACGTATATCTCTTTGTGGGCCGCCGCGTACCTGCGTCGGCTTCACGGTGCGTTTCCCTCTCTCCAACCCTTCTCTCCTCACTGCCCCACTTTCCTCACACCATGTTTTTCCTCTGGGCGGTCCTCTGTGTTTTCGGCTTTACCAATGCCTTGCCTCTGCAGGTCAATCCCCGCGGCCTCGATCTTCCCGTCTGCATTGTGGGTGCTGGGCCCGCTGGACTGGCTGCTGCGAAACGTCTCGAGTCCAAAGGCAAAAAAGCCGTAATATTCGAAAAGCAGGCTGAGGTGGGCGGCAAGTGCCAGACGTACTATGACAAGTGAGTTGCCTTTTCTCTATTTCACTTCACGAAACATCGAAGCTAGTAACGCCTCTTTTCCTGTCAATTGCGGGATCGACAACGGCTCTTCAGCCACGGTAGTACAAACCCCTGGCCGTGTAACGATGCTCAAAATATATTGGTTGTATATCTGCGACCTGCTATCACTGCTTCCCTATCGGTCCTGCTCAAAACTACCCCACAATATTGCATTGGCTGCAATAATAGCATTGCTTGTGAGACCGACTGCTATTTACACCGGTCTATATTATTACTATCTGAGCTCAGCTAACATCAATCCCGCAGAGGCGGTTTCCACCCTCTCGGAGCATTGCTCTTCTCAAACGCAACGTACACCGAAACAGTCAAGATTGTGGATGAGGCGAATGTCCCAATCTATCCATTCTCCGCCAATGGCGGAGGTGAGGGCTGGAACTACAACTGGACAACTGGTGCTACCATGGAAATAGCAGCCACGTCAGCTCAATTCCAAGCCGCACTTGGGGCCGAGATTGGAAGATATATTCAGCTATGGAATCAAGTCTTTGCACCTATCAGCGGAGTTGGCTACAAAGTAAGGATTGGAGGTTTGAAGAGGCGAGAAAAACACTAACGTCCCCCAGAAAGGCGTCCCCCACAACCTCACCGTCTCAACCGCCGACTGGCTCTCCACCAATGGTTTCCAGTACTTCCCGGCTCTCATCATCCCGGCCATGACTCCCTACGGCTATGGAGACTTCCGCCAAGTCCCTATCCTCTACATGCTGCAATACTTCACTCCCGACATCATCCTCTTCTTTGCGGGTCAGCACACCGGCTACTTGGTTGACTTCCACACTGTCTTCAAAAACTTCGCCGCCTCGCTCTCAACCACTCAAATCCACCTCAACACTACAATTGAGTGGATCGACCGCTCCGGCTCAACCCCTGTCCTCCGCTATCACGATCCCCACCCGGAGACCTATCACAACCACACCGAGCCCTGCCAACATCCCTCGCATACGAAGATCCAGGTCTGCTCCTCCCTGATTATGGCATTTCCCCCGACTCTTAAAGCGCTCGAGGGAGCCCATCTCGACATCTCGACCGAAGAGCAGAGGGCGTTCGGCCCCGTGGGTGTGAACACGTACTACTCTGGCGCTGTCCGCACCCGCACTCCCTATGGTCTTGCTTTCCGCATCGACCAAACCACTCCCTTCACTCCGCCCGACGCGGATGGCGAGCCGGTCACGCTTATCAAGATCTCCCCGTACTCGGATGTTGCGACGACGTGGAGCTGGGGCGCTTATCGCGTGCCTCAGACTATCCAGCAAGCGAAGGAATTGTTGAAATGCACGCTCTCCAAAATCAACAAGGATCCACGGAATGCTACCGATGTTGCGGTTCCGGTCACGGATGCGGACGTGGTGGGTTTCAGGAAGTGGGACTATTTCCCCCACTACGACACCGAGCAGCTTGTGGTTGGGGCTTACGACAAGTTCAACGCGCTCCAGGGGAAGCAGAAGACGTACTACGCATCCGGATTGAACGGCTTCGAAACTATCGAGTTCGCTGTCCGCGCGGGGTACGACGTGGCGGACTCTATTTGCTGAGTACGGACGACGACCTATTGCTAATGAACAAACGAACGAACGAACGAACGAGAAACAAATAGACGACGACGATCTGCATAATCCTCAACGAACTAGAAACCAAAAAAAAAAAAAAAAAAAAAAGACACAAAAACGACGACGGGAGTTGGATTGTATGATATTAACTACGGACAAAGAAATGGACCTGCACATACCTTTACGACATCACGAGCGATGATTATATACCCTTCTTAACAACTCTCTTGGTTCCTGGGAGGCCGGCTGGATACCGGAATCTGCATTATGTCATCATCACAGAGGCTTTTTGAAAAGGGCTCTTAACCACATTGGTAATAGAGGCTTTTTTGGCGGCTTCTTGGTTATGGGGGATGCGGGATCTGCATCTAGATTTTTTGCATTGCGGATGAGACATTTGAGCATTTGCATTCAATTGCGAATCAAGCGTGGTATATAGGTTTAATGGATGAAGTTTGATCGAGACTCTTACTCTTATTTTGCGTAATCGTTGGCATGTGTAACTTGCCCACCCCACGCATCACCCCAACAAGAGAAGACAGAACTCCTTCCCGGAGAGGCGCCACGCTAGCACTCCCTGCCGCCCGCTCTCCAAGATCCACATGCATGCCTCCTTCTCTTTCCGCAGCATCCTCAGCCCAACCACCCGTCCACGCACTGGCTCTTTTACGCTCCGTTTTTACTTCCATTTCTTGCATTTCCTCCATTCCTCCCATTCCTCCCATCCCCCATCCCCCGGGTCCTCCAAGAGACGCATAGCACCGAACTCAACGTAGAACGCTCATAGCCCTCCCCTCTCCCCTCTCTTCTGACGCCACGTGACTGCGAAAGTTCGGGTCTAACGGTAGGGGGTGAGCAGATACGGCGCTGATCTGAATCCCGCTCATGGGCGGGGGTTGGGGAACGGAAGGGGCATGGGGATGGAGTTAGGGGGGGGGGGGGGGGGGGGGGGGGGGGGGGGGGGGGGGGGGGGGGGGGGGGGGATTTAGCTGTGCGGGTGAGTGGGGAGTGGAGAGGGTGTTGATATGGCGATTACTTGCGCGTGATCACAGTTCTAGGAGCGGTGACACGCCGAGGTGGGCTTCAGAAGAGTTGGACGTATGGGGTAGTTAGACAGGAAGCCATGGATGTTAGTAATGTTGGAAGAAGGGGCTGCGGTTACTTAGCTTGATGGTAGGAGGGTGGGATGGTCGTGAAGCGGTGAGGAAGAGAAAAGGGGGGTGGGAGAGCGGGGAGGGGGTGGCTTTTTGCTGTGTATGTGTTGGGAGTGGCAATGGGGCCCTATTCTAGGAGCTGTGGCTTTTATGTCAATACTGGGCGAGGGTGGATTTGCGAGGGTGGGCACGTTAGAGAATAGCATTAGCACTGCGACAGGGAAGACTGTGGAGTTGATTGAAGGGGGTTATGTTTGGGAGGTAGTCGGCCCTCCGACTCAACTCCCCACCAAAAACGGAATCTCCCACAAACCCTACACCATCCCGGCTCGAGCCCGGGAGCCAAAGGGAAAGGGTTCCGAAGAACGTTTCAGTTTACATTGCGTAAAATGTTTAATATGTTTAGATGTAATACAGACTGGGCAACTTTCCTGGAAATGCCAAGTAATTAACGGGTTTATATACTTGATGAAAAAGTAAAATCTGTGAAAAGCGATGAGGAGATAGAGTGGTGCTATTGGAGGGACTGGGTGGTAGGAGATGATGCGTTGAGTGAGTGGTTCCGTGGTTCGTCGTGGGGCTACGTATCCCTTTAATTCGTCAGCTCGCGGACCCCAGCTTATTTGCGCTCGGACGATTGTTCTTAACGTGCACATGAGTATGAATCTATAGAGGTGCTACTGTAGTGTGGTTTTGCAACGATAACCTGGGTATTACGAAGCCGAATTTGTGATAAGGTTACTTAGGGATACGCTGAACCGGGTATCGTGAACTAGGCTATGGTCCTGAAAAGCTTCGCACACCCTAGTACTTTTATAAGCTGCTTCAGCCAGTGCTAGCCCAAGGCCAAAACGCTGAAGGCATATGCATAAATAAAAGCTCGTCCATCTCGCCCAGATTGATCATTCTTAGTCCGAGCTATCCATTCCCTCCCGCAAATAAGCCGTCGGACAGAAGTAAGGATCGAGTTTCGGCTTCCAGGAGAGCGCAAATACTCACTCTAGTTTATCAGCCTCGTAGCTACTGGCCAAGCGTAATCGCCGAGGCCCCGGCCGCAGCCGAAGAATTCTCCAGCTCACGAGAAACTGGAACCTGGGCCTCGAGATATTTGATCTGGACCTAAGCTAGCAGTCAGCACTTTGTCTAATGATATGTACTGCAGTAGTATACGTACTTCCTTTAGCGCGTGGATCTGATCGAGCCTGCCCCCAATCTCTTCGATCTCTCTAACAGCCTCGTCGAGCCTCTGATCCATCTCCTTATGCTCTTTGTCCAATTGGTCGATCGTTTGCTGGATCTCCTGGAGCTTGTGCTCGGGCACATGGCCGTAAGCGTGCATCTCTTGGAGCGTTTGCACGATCTCCCTGCGGATCTTGGCCATTTGCTCGCGCCGCTGGTGCATCGACTGGCTCTCTTCGACATGTTCTTTGTATTGCGCTATAAGAGAATTATGTTCCTCTATCAGAGTGGCAAGGCATTTATACGCCTCGTCGATGTCATGCGGGGGTTCCATTGTGGATCCGGTCGAGACTTGAGCATGGTGGGAGGAAACAGGGTCCTGAGCCTGGGGAATGAGGCTTTCAATGCGATTGAGTTCCTATGTTTGTAATTAGCGGATCATCGGATGATGAACGACAGGGCACAGTCGAAAGCACACATACCTCCTCTACCTTCGCAATCTCTGCGAGCATCTCTTCGACCCACTTGGCATCGTCGGCTATCTCTTCGAGCTCTTGGCTCTGGTTGCCAACCTTCTCGTGTCGTTCGTTGGAAGGGTTGTCTGCTCCGCTCGCTAGATGGGGGAGCTCTTTGTCGGCTATGTCGCGACCATCGCCGAAATCCATCGTGGATGGGATCGAAGGTTGGTCCCCCCGGGAGAGGGCGACAAGCTCGGTGCGGGAATAGTCGGCTAGAAAGGGAAGAGAGACGGGAGGGAGGTTGCGGAGGAGGGCGTTGCGTTCCATGCAAGAGTGCCACACATACGAAGTTTCTGGGGTGATTTTTTGGAGGTGGGTGTGGGTTGTGGGAGCCGATGGCGATGGAGCGAAAGTAGTGGGTGCCGTTGCGGATTCTATGTGCTGAAATGCAGCAGCACGATGGTGAAAGGAAGAATTAAGTGAGACAAATAACCAGCAGGGTGCATAGAACTTAGTGCAAGGGAAAAAAACGTCAAGTGAGCGGTGAATGGTATAGAGCTCTCCCCTGGAAATGGCCATTTTCTATCTAAGACTTGAGGTACGTCCCGAATCGCGAGTAAGGTTCGGAGGGGATGAAGTTCCAAAGCAGCCGAAAGGGCTCTACGATGGGGCAAACGGCTATGGAAGAGCTGGACTGGACCCCTAATTTGAATGAGGTTGGGGTGGTTCGACACCATAACTACGGTAGAAAATCAGTCTGTCAATCCAGGTGAAAACATGGGATTAAGACTTTAAGCACTCTCAATACACCACCACAGGCAGGACTCACCTCATTCAACCGTTTCAATTTACACGAAACTCACTCCTTTTAAAGACACTTCATCCAAACAGCCTCGCAATAGAGCCAGCACTAAGACTGACATTCACCTTCATCTTCAGCTTGATCTCTCTCGCGAGGTCGTCCCCAGATTGCCTCGCTTGGTCCGTCCACTCACGGCGGAGAGTGGCTTGCAGAGGAGGCGAAGCGCGTGATGGTGTTCGGTAAAGCTTTCGATCCGCAGCCATCTTGAGAGCCTCGCTGAAAGTGTCCATGTCACGCTGCGAGTGCGGAGGCACGTTTTCAGATATCAGAGTCCCATTGTTTGACTCCGCAACGAAACATTGGTATCGGTAAGAGTGGAGTACCACGTCTTTGATTGCCGCAATGCCGTTCACCTGAGTTTTGGAGAATTGAATCATCTTGCGTAGGGTCCGGTATTGGCTCAAACTACAGAACGCTGCGTTGCTCTCCGTAATTAGGAGGAAGTTGGTATCCGCACCGAGGGCGACGATGCGAGGTGGGGAAGTCCAGCTGCCAGCCGAAGACTTCTGCGAATGTAAAGCGGATTCCAGATTTCTGGGAAGATTCTGCCACATCCAGGACTTGCCATCGGTGGCATACCAGGAGGAGTTTTGTGGGCCTAACGTCACGCGAATATTTCTGATATCGCGAGCATTGCGGTCGTACCGATCTCTTTCCGAGAGGAAGGTTTCAAGGTGGATAGGAAGACCGTCACTCTCTAACGCAGAATTAATGTCTAATACTTAAGAGAAATATGAGGAAACATACGAATCTGATTCGAACCACTGTTTGTTTTGTAGCTTACGAAGAAGCTTGATGCCGCACCAAGCGTCACGTAATAAACCTCAGCTGTATCATTACTATCAAGAACGGCTCTCAATTTCTTGGGGGTTGAGCCACTAACTCGAAGTTAATATAAGACCGTCCAGAAAAGGGGCTGCGTAACATACTGGCATCGTTTTGACTCGCACCCGAAGTAGTAACCCCCCCTCTGACCAAACGTGATGGTGGAGTCCTGGAACATGGTTTAAGGGTACATTGCATAATAGCAGTGTGCTTTCTATTGCCCCATGGCATTCGTGCTAGTGACAGTGCATTTGTTGATGGATGAGGGAGAATTGAAGTCAGAAGAAGGCCAAGCGCCTCGGTTCTTCAGCAAGGATCCGACCAAGGAACAACACCATGACAACATGACATCAGCCATCACCAACCCCCTGGCGACCTGAAACACCACCTCGGCCATCTCCTCAAGTCTGACTCCATCGCAACCCCTACTCTTGTGGTTCCCCATGGCATCTCTCCGCCTCATTTCGTCGCAATTTCTATTGCGCAGTCACTTTCGATTGTCATAGTCTCAGTCTTTTGTCAAACCTCGCAGTGCCATGGATCAGTATTTCTTTACATTTGGCCCAAACGATGCATATATCTCGAAATCACCCACTGGGCTAAGACAGTAAGCTATATATCTATGACCACTTTTTTTTTTCTCAGTTTGACATACCATTAGTCGCAACCCACCTCCCACTCTACACAGGCTATTGCTTTCCGCTTCAATTTCAACCATTTGCTGGGCTTCTATTGGCCCGGAGGAAGAATCGTGGGTCATATCATACGTTGATATTGGGGGTTCTTTTAAGATCGGTATGGAAGGAGACCCTAGCTTATGGCTTCGTGATTCTAAATGCTCGGGACAGAATTCGGTGGCGGATGCCCTAAAGCACTAAAGGCCTATTTATTCGACACAAACACACTAGGTCCCCGTCGTGACAAGAGCCTCCGTGTATCATTTGGTCCTAACTCCAGCTTCTTCGCTTGGGACCAGACATCCATCCGCTGGTCAAGCATCCCGTTATCTCTCGAAGAAACCATCCAAAGCTGGCTCAGCCCATCTGGATGGAAAGTCGGACCACCGCGAGCCGTTGCGCTAGGAGCCGAAGGAGCCTGGTTTGCCCTTTCTGAGTACGGGGTGGTAGCATGGGACATTTCCGAGGAGTACGAAGCGCTAGCCGAGACTTGGGAAGAGTGGGAAGAAGAAGACCTGGACTGGAGTGAACTTGCGTTCGTTGCCTTCGACCCAGTCCATGAGGACCAGTTCATTGCAATTAGGGAAGACGGCACTTGGGCCGGTGCGATCGACGATTCCAATACCGATGCTCTCGAAGCATTTGCGTCATCGTACTTCTCCCTGCCTCAGAAACCGATCTCTGAGAAGAGGCCCTCGAATGCTTCGAATCCCTCTCCAAGCCGACCGCCGCCGTCCCGGACTGCCACTCCTCAGGGGAAGCCCCAGTCACGGCAGCCACCGCCCAAATCATCTCAACCCCGAACTCCACCACCTTCTTCCCAAGCCCACTACGAGGCATGGTCAACACAATGTGACACCGTCTTCGCTGCTGCGTCCGCATATCGACACCCCAGACGCTCTTCCAGCCGTGCGCCACGTAGGAGATCGCCAACTCCTGCCCCAATAACGTCACCATCGAACACGCCAAAACCAGCTCTCATACAAAATTTCCCACATATACCGTCTGCCGCAACTTCTTGCGCCTCCCCTTCATGCTTGCCTTCCAAATCTCTCCCGCTAGGTCTACGAGCTTGCATACACGATGTAGAAGCCCTGTTCCGAGGCTCAGGGTCCTACGGCTACGAATGGCTGCGGCAAGAGCGATTGCGGTGGCACCCAGACCGGTTTGGAAGACTGTGCGCGGAGGAGTTCAAGGAAGAAGGGAAGAGAAAGGCTGAAGAAATGTGGAAGATTTGCGAGGAGCTGATGGTGCTGGAGAAGAGGAAGGCGGACAGCGGGAAATGAGATGGTGGGAAAGCAGAGTATGGGACTAGTAGGAGGTCAAAAGTTCGTTTCCTAACATTTGTATTCGTACATGATTCGTCATGAGAAGAGTGCGTCTCTGATCTAAGAATCAAAATAGTACTAGATATCAAGCTTGAATCTTCAACAACCACCACCACCACCCCCGTCTCCTCCTCCTCCTCCCCCTCCTCCGTCTCCTCCTCCGTCTCCTCCCCATCCACCTCCATCCCCACCCCAACTCCATCCTCCACCGTCCCCGCCATAGCTACTGTAGCCTGTTTTACGGCGTGACTTCGATCGCTGTGTGCTGTGACTGGGCTTGGAAGTGAAGCAGCCCATCGTACTGAAGCGCTCGGGCGCGTGTATGTGGAAGTCTTGTAGAACTCAAAGAGTAGGCTTGGTTGTAGTACGAGCCGTAGAAGAGGCTGGTTTGTTGTAAAAGTCTTTGAATTTAGGTTCGATTGTTATGACTTTTGGGCTTATGCAGGTGTGGACTTTAAATTGTGAATAGGTAGAGTAGGGTTGGCGGTGAAGATGAATACTGGAGCGTGTGGGATAGAAAGAGACATACCTACCAAAGATTATATACTTGTAGGGTTTGTAAGTAGATGTTCCCTACTCGGAGCACAGCCACGGTCCGCGCGGAGTCACGACAAGGCACGTAGTCATGTGGTGTAGTGTGGCTGTGAGTGAACGAGGCGGAGCAAGGCTGCATTTCAGCCTCCCCGAGTGCCAGAAGGTCGAACTTTGGAAGCAGAAAACTATCAGAGACAAGGAGATGGGAGGCACGTGATGGATTGAAAATATGGAACGTGGATGGAGCAATCTACGCTATGTGAATTTCCTAATTGAGATAGTCACGTGATACGGCTTTGAAAATCTGTGGAAGATAGAGGAAGTAACGCCGCGTGCTTTTTAGTGTAAAATCGACTATGCTGTGTGAATCTCCCGATATAGACAGACACGTGACATGTGTTTATGAAAAGCGTGGAGAATAGAGGAAGCAACGCCGCGTGGAATTAACTGTTAAAGCGACTACGTTGAGTGGATCTCTCGATTTAGATAGGCACGTGACAAACTTTTTTGGAAAGCGTGAAGAATAGAGGAAGCGACACCGCGTGCGTTTAAGCATAGAAGTGAATACACGGCATGAATCACCGAAATGAGAAGGCACGTGACAAGGTATCTAAAATAGTGTAGAGGACAGAGGAAGTAACGTGGCGTAGAATTAACTGCTGAAGCGACTACGTTAGGCGGATTTCTTCAATCATATAGGCACGTGACGGATATTAAGAGAATGGTGGAGGACAGGAAGAGACGCCGGGTGGTTCTAGTTGATAAAAGGGCACAACCCATGGATTTCCGAATGGGGTAAAGGAATTGACTAAGTCTGTAGAGCGTAGAGGAAGTAACGCTGCATGTATTTAAGCTCGAAATTAAAGTGCACTTAGTGGATTTCCTAACCACCTCCATCCCCTCCACCATTCCCTCCTCCGCCTCCTCCAGAATCTCCACCCCATCTCCCGCCTCCGTCACCCCCTCCGTAATAGGCCTCTCCACTGCCACCGTCGTTGTAGCGCTTTCGTCACCTCAGCCTCGCTGGCTGCTGACCGTAGCTAGGTTTGGAGGTAAAGCAGCCCATCGTGGTACTGTCTTGATACTAACGACGGGAAAAGATTGAGGGTATTGAATGAATTTTTTCCTAGGATCTAAAGGTATGTATGTGCTATCTAGGGATGAGTTGATTGATATAATTGATGTCGTGATGATGGGTTGTAACGGTATTGAGGCTCAGAGATAGAGATATTGAAAGCACTTTACACATTATGCCTCCGCTGCGTTCGAAGAACACAGCAATTGAGGCTTGACCAAGTTGGGCGCGGTCAAGTGGTGTGGTGGCTGTCTAACTCAGCGCGGCCATGCAAGGCAGACTAAGTGGAATTGAGCTTCAGCGCCACGAGGAAATTGTTAAGAAGAGCTTATCTGGGTCGGGAAACGTGTCTGCTCTGGGTAATTGCAGCATGGAATCGACGTCGTCTCGGCATTTCACGCCTCATAAAACCACTGGAACGCTGCTATCAATACCTCACTGCCTCAAAATCGATATATGCGCAATGACTTTTATACACACTTACAAAACGCCAATGCAGTAAAGATGAATCCCCTGTCCCAATAACGCCAGCTACGCTCTAATCATCGGTAGCAACCGGGTATCACGCTCTGTCCGTCCACCCAAGCAATCCCAAAATCCCTACCGAATCATCCTGAACAAATGCCCTTCAGTGCTATACACCCACTTATCCAAGCTCCCTACGCTCGGGTCCTTGAAAATAAGCCACAAGTACTTCAACGTCTCGGCGCCCCAAAAGCTCTCCTGCTCGTCCTTCCAGTTTGATTCGCCGCCCCGGAGCGTGACGTCCCGCAAGCCGGCGTAGCCGAATTTGGTCTTGCAGTGTCTTTCGAATGCGCGGAAGGCGTCCCAGGCCCAGTCGCGGTAGCGCTCCTCGCCGGTGATGCGGTAGCCGTAGAAGAGGCTTTCAACGTATTCGGGTCGGAGTTTGAACTGCGCGTCGGCCATCCATATCCCTGTGTCGTTCAGCTCCTGCAACTGGCGGTCGCTCGAGGGGTGGAAGGTCGCGTTGCCGTAGCCGAATTTGGGGATCCACGACCAGGTCTCCGGGCCGATATGCGTGGGGGTTGAGGCGTAGACATGGCGGCAGCCTTCTAGTAACGCCTGGCCCAAGGTGAGAAAGTTCGGGTGGTTGAGAAAGCGAGCGCCGAGCATGATGTTCCCGGCTGCGAAGCAGGAGAGGTGCGATTGCTCGTTTATGAACCATCCTGCTTCTTGCTTGCCCATAAATACATGTTGCTTTTTGTGGTTATCCTGGGGTGCGGAACGTGATGCGAGGTGATGTCGTAGCGCAGTAACTGCGTCGGTCCACACGTTTTGGTAGAAGGGAGTGTAGAGGTCTCCTTGTGCTAAGAGGGCGACTTTGATGAGATATTCGTAGTATGAGTCGTGCCCAGCGTCCCAATGACGCACCCTGCCAACCGGTGCTCCGGTGATAATATCGATAGGAGCGTCCACCATTCCAGGCCATGGCGTATCGAATTTATTCCAGACCAGCGGAGCCCAAGCCCGGGTGGCATTGTTGACGTACGCAACATTTCCAGTGAGTCGACTGAGGACTCGGTTTTCAAGGATGTTGGATCCAGCGCGAGCGGGTCCGATGGAGGGATTCTTGTAGCGGGGTTTAGAGGGGTCCAGAAGGTACACGGAGGGAGGGTCTGGCGATCCTTCATTTGTAGTGAAGTTAACACGAGGCCAAACCATACCCGTAGGAGTGTCAAATGAGGGCGCGAGCTTGTCGGCGAGTGTAATAGCTTGGGCAAGGAGGGCGTCCCGTTTGCTGTTGATGATGATGCCAGGAGGGACAGTACCGGCGTCAATCAGATCGACGACAGACAATAGTCCACCCAGATATCTGATCGTAGTTTCGAATGGGTCCACTAGACCATACGCGGTTGTGAAGTTGACCTTGTCGATGATATGGTCCACCTCAAGCTCGAGCTCATCCCACATCCCCATTAAAGCGAGTGTAGAAGCGGTGTCGACAATGAAGGCACCCCACCCATTCCTACTTGTACCATTGCCACCAGAGACAGGCTTTATGTCGTCGTAACCCCACGCATATTCCCGGTATTTAGAGAAGGTGTGTTTCATGGCCTCTCGGACTTGAGTCGCCTTCTCTTCATCGGCATGCCCACTGCCGTTTTTCCACCCTTCGAACTGGATATGTGCGCCCAGCGGTGCATGCCTCCTCTTATGACTGCTGCTTTCGGAGCCGGAGAAGCCTCGTATTACTAGGTAGAATGTGATGATTAGGAAGGCGGCCAGGAGCTTGAAGCTCGACGTGGGGTTGCGACGAAAACTGGGCATCCTGGGATCGAGGAATTGGTAGACGGCTGGGGCGTAGTGAGCGAGGCTTAGAGTAAGGATAGCGAGCGCATTGGAGGTGCTTCGATCGAGGCAGGGAGAGGATCGTGTCTTGGTATGTTGTAGGAAGGGGAGAGGTTAGGCCATCCGCGCTGGAGCTGGCTGCCGACGGGCTTTCATAGAGACGTAAGGAGCGAACACAAGATTATCGAAAGGAGTTGTCGTTAGGTTAAGAGGCGGCAGGGTCGTGACTGTTTGGAGTCGTGGAAAGGGGAGAGACCAGCTTGCTCGAGGTCAATCCTGGACGATGTCATCGGCGTGAAGCTCAAGCGAGATGACAGCAACAGCTTTGTTCCAGGTCCCTCGCTCCATCCTTCGCTGACCACAACAACACACGAGTCCGCGCGTCTGGTTGCGTAACATGTCGCTCTGGCAGTAGGTGCATGCCCTCAATTGGAAATATCAGGACTGACCATCTCGCAGGAAGTACCGCGCCCTCGCGCCGCGAACGCGCATGCTCATTGGAGCCGGAGTCGTGGCATATGCGGGCCTGGGCATTTTTCTGTCTGATGTCGCCGAGCAGAAGTTTGACATGGTGCCCACGGAAAAGGACAAAGAAGAGCTGAGGAGTGTGATACCCAAGATCAGGCTGGTGGACCGAGATGATGTGCTGTCGCGGGATGGTTCATGAGGGTCAAAATAATTCACGTTTCACAACGTCTTGATAATTACACGAGGCCCCCCTTGGATGCGCGAAAAGGTACGGAACTCCTCTCAGGGTGCTGCGAAGATCGACCTGCGCGTTTCTCATAGTTGACCTGTTTGGTTGCAGTTTCGCTTCAACAACATTTCCGGCACGGATACCGCGCAGCGAGTCTAGGCAACTAACATTCGGAAGCGCTCGGCCCGGATGTCAATTCAGAGCAGAGCTCTTGCACCCATATCAGGTCGTAGTCGCATGCCTAGGATTGTTAGGATCTGAAATCGAATGAAGTCGTTGTTCTTGAAGCTTCCATACGGGTGATATGGCTCTCATTACATGTCATTTGGATCCCATATCCATGACTGTTGGACTGAACCTCGTCGTCATTCCTATCCATTTTCTATTCGTTCTCAAAAAGAATTCAAATCGTTACCTTTCTGATAAAGAGTAAGGAGCTGATGGGGGAGCCTGTTACAAGCTACAGTACTATGACATAAGTTCGGGCACTCCTTGCATCTGCTTGGGGTTTTCTGATCGGGGTTGGAAACCCCAAATACGATGTAAAACTCTATGCAGTGGGAATAGGGCTACCGTTTAACTGACCGTAGACATGCTAGCGTGAGTACTCCCCACAGGGGCGTTGGGCGAGCAAGAGTCAAGCCCGAGCAGTGAGATTTCCGTGTGCCTAAACTCATAACCTTTTTGGTTTTGCGTTCTGTACGAAGAGTTGAGGAAAATGGGATTGGATCTCGGTCACGTGCACAACTGATGCTAATGACTCGTAGAGTTTGACCTTGGTGAAATTGTTGCAGGCCTTCAAAATCGTTTGCACTTTCCCTTTGGATTCCCGCGAATGAACTGGTATCGACGAGGTGCTCAGCGATCTCAGCAGTCATGTGATTATTCTACGGTCTCCCAAGGTGGCTTATACCCGTGTTTTAGAAAGGAGATCTATTACCGCCTTTTGGACATCCGATCCTATTATGGCGTGGGCCCTGATCGAAGTAATTTGATGTAGAATCACTACGGTTGTAGTAAGAATGGCGCAATTCTAGAGTTCCGTATATTTTCAGACATACACAAAGATGGCCATCAGTTTTGCATACAGCAGGTTACAAAACCGGTGTCACCTTTTGCACACGCCTTGGTTGCTGAGAACATATGATGTAAAAGAGGCCCTTAGAGTATATCTAGCTAATTATCCGCTCCTAGCCTTTAGCAGTCATGAGATGGATGTTGTGTAGACCAATTTTATAGAAGAAACCTGCCTTCGATATAGTTAAAACCCAAGAGGATAAAGAAAAGACCGTCAGAAAAATGCCAGGCCACAATAAACACGGCTACAAAAACGAGAGCCGTGGCGACGTACCTTAAGGAAGTCTAGTAGCTAGTATTCTCCAGATTTTCCTTAAGACATACTAGGGGAATCGAAGGTTTGTCTCCCATGTCCTTCCACTTCAGGTTCACGATTCCGGACGCTTCCACAAATTCCCGAAGGCGCTCATAGCCGTAATTGCGCGCGTTCAAGTCGGGCGAGATCTTGCTTAGATAGGTGCCAACGTCGGCCAGGGTGGCGTACTTGTCGTCGTAACCAACGCTATTCCGCACCGCTTTTGCCAAACCGTCGAGCGCCGCCTGATCGAGCGGCCTCTTTGACAGTTCTACATGAGGGAGTTCCCAAGGACGTGGAGTTGCTTCAGGTGTAGCAGTCGCCCTGGGCGTAGGTATTTGAGGTGCAAGAAGCGGCTCCTCGGACTCGTACCCCGGAACTTTGAGCACGTCAAAGTACACGAACTTGTCGCAGGCTGCGATAAACGCGGAATTAGTCTTTCGCTCTCCAAAGCCGTAGACTGTGATGCCCTGCTCGCGGATGCGGGCCGCGAGGCGCGTGAAGTCACTGTCACTCGAGACGAGGCAGAAGCTGGAGAAGCGGCCGGTGTACAGGAGGTCCATGGCGTCGATGATCATGGCGCCGTCAGTGGAATTCTTTCGGGTGGTGTACGCAAATTGCTGGATCGGCAGTATCGAGTGGTCTAGCAGGCATGCTTTCCAGCTCTTGAGCGAGGGATTGGTCCAGTCGCCGTAGATGCGTCGCACGCTGGCCGTGCCGTAGTTGGCGATCTCAGCCATGAGGCCGACGATGATTTTGGATGAAACGTTGTCTTAAGGTGGTAGTACAAATGTTAGCGGGTTTTCAGAAAGAAGTGGGGTTGAAGACAAGATAGAACTACTAGATCCTCTGGTGTTGATTGTCCTTGAGTGCCACTCAAATCGTGTTTGAACCGCCATTTTGGTTTCAGCTGGCATGTAAAGCGACTAAACTGGGTACTCAAACGCGACTTGAGTGGGTGTTCAATCACAACATGAGTCGTGTTTTAACACATTTCCAGGAACAATGACACTAGAGGACTCTGGTATGTGTACTGGGACCTTACGTACCCCCATCGATTAACAGAGCTAGGTTGCCGGAGTTGTTGATTGCCATTTCTGCTGCTTAGAGGTTGTAGAAAGGAGGAGAGTAGAACATGTAGTTAGTGTGTGCACCAAGTCGCGAGTGCTTTGCTTTGTATCAATACGACGTGGCAGGGCTTGGATGAAGTGTCTCGCGTCCGGCCTTACGGCGAGCTGAGCTTAGCTGAATATGAGCCAAGCACAAAAAACCGGGTTTGTGTTGGGTTTTTCTCAAATAGCTTGTCTCATACGATATTGTTCAGGGTTTTACATTCCAACAGTTTGCAGCGTACAGACATGAGAGGTTAAGATTTTTGAGAGAAAAGTACCGAGGCGTTACCCCGCCGTGCCCGCATAAAAGCCCCGCAGGAACCGCCGGTGATTTACGCATTGCCCCTACAGAAAAGGCTCGTTATAAAGTTCATGCTGTATACCGTCAATATACGCTATACCGTTCAGCCTTCCGATCCCAGTTCTAATATATGGCGCGCAGTGACATTCAATGTAATGTTCACGGCGCTTTAACATTCATATCCCGGAGCATTAGGTGAGCGGTATAACGAGCTTTTACTGTACAGATGTATACAATGCAAGCGCCGTTGGCCCTGGGAACAGGTGATAGAAATGAACCTGGGAATAAGAGATGTTCGAGGACAAGAGCGGCCTACGCCAAAAGCATGGTATATACCCAATCTTAAGTTCGTTGAACTATATCCAGCAGATCTGACTGAGTGTGTAGTGAGGTATGCTGTCGGCGGAAAGTCGAGGTGTCGTTGTTCTATCCTCCTGGCTGTACCAAAGTTGAACTACGCCCAGTGCAATGGAGAGGAGTCGTGCCGCGATTGCATCTCCGGTAACGTAACCTGTCGAATACAGATCTATAGCTTCCAAGTGCGGCCGGCGAAAACTGTAAGCAAATTCTCACTTCAACGTTGCCTCCCTTAGCCATACTGACCATACATCATAAGTTACCGATCAGAGACAAGAGCAGAGCCTGCGACTCTGCACAGAGACTCGAACGAGCTCCATATTCGATTGCGTCTCGAAGAAGAAGAAGAAGAAGAAGTCAAGGCGCTCCAGCGTGTAAACAGTGAGCAAGCCGTCTTCGAAGACGACCGCCATTCCCTGGCGAGCCTTTTCCCTAGGTAATTAGATCTTTAACACAGTGTACGGATTTTGACAAAGTAAGTCCTGAGAACTCTAGCCCACTCCCAACGGACGACAATACATAGCCTCCCGGGCTGTCTTTGAAATACAAACTCTTGATCCTTCGTCCGAAGTTGCTCGTCTTCCGTTCGAGTCATGCCCATGTAAATCCGAAAATTCGTATTCGGGCTTTCTGCACTCCGATTGGTCACATTGTCTCGCTTCACGCTCTCCCTTCAATGGGCTGACGACTGCTCGCTCCCGCGCCTTAGCTGCATATCCGGAATGTGCCCAATAGCCCTTAAACGGGGCGACACCCTCGGGTTACGACCAATCGCAAGTGTAGAACGGCCCGCTCAGGCCTTCCAGCGTCACAGCCAAGAGATATCGATGCTGGCTTTTTTGGTTTGGCAGGGGTCGGATGGCAATTCAGGCTGCGTACGGGCCATGAAGCCGTAGGGGCGCAGCCAGGATGCGATAGTTGTTAGAGACTGATATATCTGGGAGCGCCCGCAGTCCCCGGGCTCGTGATTGTGATCACTTTGACAATTCGACCGCCTCGTCTCTTTTGTGTCCATATAGCGAGAACCTTGACTATCGGCGTTCTTCTCTTCGTTACACTTGGAGGCCCTCTCGATACCATCCTGACCTGATTCTCCCATCGACCGATACCCCCAAGCACCACCGTCATGACGACCAAAAATGGCATCAAGTTCAAGGACTGTACGTCGGACACTTGTCCCATCTCTGCCTCCGTCTACGGGTACAACCCCTCCATAGCCGCGAACGGAATCTTCTGCGCCCTCTTCGCCATCTCCTTCTTCCTCCACATTTTCCAAGGCGTCAAGTGGAAGTCGTGGTCGTTCTTGATCTCAATGGCGATCGGCGTCTTTGGAGAAGCAGTTGGATACGGGGGCAGGATCATGATGCATAACGATGTCTTCAACGGGACGGCGTTCAAGATCCAGATTATCTGCTTGACGGTGGCGCCGGCGTTCTTGTCGGCGGGGATATATTTGACGCTTAAGCATACGTGAGTGGGCTGCTACTACATCGTCGGACTTCTCTTCTCCTACGTGGGCACGGTTGGGGTAGCGGTGTTGTCTCGATGAAGGTGGCCGCTGGTAGGGCACCAAGCTAACAACCGCCAGGGTGATCGTCTTCGGCGCCAGCTTCTCTCGCATCCAGCCAAGGTGGTACACATGGATATTCATCGGTACGTAGAAGAGAGCCACCTCCGCGCCAAAACAGCATTCTGAGTCGTTACAGGCTGCGACATCTTTTCCATCTTGATCCAAGCCCTGGGCGCTGGCATCGCTGCCGCAGGCTCGCACCCCCAAACGGGCAACAGCATCATGATCTTCGGATTGTCGCTTCAAGTCTTCACCCTCTCCCTCTTCGGGCTTCTGGCATCCGAATACGCCTTCCGGGTCTACAAATTCCGCCACCAATTAAACAGCGCAAGTGCGCAGCTGCGACGTTCAAAGTACTTCAAAGGGTTGATCATTGCCATCGCCGTGAGCTACACGACCATCTTGATTCGGTGCATCTACAGGGTTGCTGAAATGGCTGGCGGATGGCGCAACTCGTTGATGCAGGATCAGGCGCTATTCATCGTCTTGGATGCCGTGTACGTGATTCATTATGTAGAAACCTCTCGAGACGATTGCTGACAAGAGTGTCGACAGCATGTGTGTCATCGCTGTACTGGTACTGAATATTTTCCATCCTGGCTTCCTGTTCCAAGAGGCTAGTGCTGTATCGAAGGGGGAGTCGACCACTGCTGGCTCCATGGAATTAACTTCACAAGGCTGAAGGTGTACAATCATGCAATACAGTGGGGTTCATATTGCTGCAATAGCGCAGCCATCCTGCCGGGCTCGCCCTAGTAGACGATGTGGTATGAGGGCGAATGGTGGGCGGCTGCGTCGAGCAGAGAAGAAAATATCCCTGGATGTCCAACTAAGATTGAGAAGCCCTGGCAATTTCAAATAGCGTTTCTTCCAAGTGGCTAGAAGGTGTCGGACAGATTCCTTTCTCTCGACCTAACTCCAACATATATCTTAATCTCTCATCTTTTCCCTCCATATTGCATCATGTCCGAGCCCACAGCAGCTCTTGTTCCGTGATGTTTGTCATCAAAGTCTTCGGGGCGCTATGGGTCCAATCTTGCTGCCACATAGATACCATTGGCACGGACTGATTGTCCGGTCCATGCGCATGCAATCCACGGTTATCGCACATCTCAGTGCACCCCCAGACAACCTCATGAGCCTGTTCAAGCATCGGCAGCCATGCCTCGGGCAAGGCCATTCTGATTCTGGCAATCTCTCCATCGGCCGCGCCGTCTAGCCACCAGAGTCGGATGGGGACCGATTTCATCAGTGAGAAGAAAGAGAACGCAATGACCATGCTGCGTGGATCTCCCAATCGAAGTAGTTCCGAGATCCGACTAGGTGCATCGCTTAAAAAGCGAATGAAGAACCGCGGCTGGCGGCAGTGCAGAGCCCTGCACATATGCGAGGTCGCGTATCTATATATCTTGTAGTCTGGTTCATCTCTAGCAAGGCCGTTCAGCAGAAATCCGAAGTTGCACTCGCTGCTCAAGTGGTCGCAGCGAAACAGCGGAACTCGCATGCCGGGGAATATCTGTGTGACGGCACTAGATGAGACATGGGCTAGAGCGGCTTCTACGATGACCTTGGCGCCTTGGAATGGTTGAAACCATTCGACGGCCATGTTGTCTGTGGTAGCATTTTGCGGTTCAAAGCGGCGGTTCAGAAAGGTATGAAAAGCGATAAACATGGCTGTCAAGTACAAAGTATCGAAGTTCTGCTTTGTAATGCCGCCTCGGAGCGCTTCGAGGTATGTACGTATCGAACGGGCCATGTACCTGTGTGATGCCTGTGTCAATGCGCTATCTTGAGGAGTCTGTATGCGCATATGGAGTGCAGAGCATGCAAGGACGCTGTCCATGAGACATGGTTGTTCGAATGCTAGGGTTGGAATTAGGACCGTCCAGAGTTCCTGAGCAATGGGAATCCTGTAATGCCGGCCGTAGGCGGTTGATGTGTAATGATGGAAGATACGTAGCTCTAGCATTCTATCCAGGTGTGACCAGTCTGGTATCTGAGACCTTGTAGCACATGTTGTTGGATCTAGTAAATGCAAAGAAGGTTGAATTGGTGAAGTAGATGACGATGATGGCGCAGCATCGCTCTTGGAAACTGTGAGCCTGGAGATGGCTCTTTTTGATGCTGGTACAGGTACAGTGACTGCTCCCGAAGTTTTGAAGTCACAAGGAACGCTGTGCTTGACGCAGTTCCCGCACTCGGGATGAACTTCATCGCACTGCAATAGGCTCAGCATATGTGAGCGAACCAGAAACGAATGTAGTCTTACCTTGATCTTGCGTTGCTTACATCGCCGGCAACCTATATGCTATCAAAAAAGGCCCTCTCATATAAATTTTAGCGCCAGCTGAGAAGACTTACCTCTTCTACTCTTAGTGTGGCTCTTTCGCGGTAAGTTGTTGCGATTATTGCCAGCAGTAATCGCGCTTTGAGAAGGCCCGTGGTTCTGCGGCGAAGCATCCGAGGAGCCTGACGGTGAGGTCGACGAGTTCAACGTATCCATCAAGAACGAGGTCTTCGTGGATTAAGG
This sequence comes from Mytilinidion resinicola, assembly GCF_010093595.1. NCBI lineage: Eukaryota > Fungi > Ascomycota > Dothideomycetes > Mytilinidiales > Mytilinidiaceae > Mytilinidion > Mytilinidion resinicola. The sequence continues at coordinate 176,629 of NW_022985454.1, read as the reverse complement.
ACGGGAAGATGGTTCTGGGGAGACAGAGTTGCCTCACGGCGAAAGGCGAAGTTGACGTCGGATGTCTCAAAAGACGATCCCGACAGTTTGCGAATCAGCGTGGCGGAGATCCCTGCATAAGCGCCTTAGCAGATCTTTAGAGAGGCACGTGATTAATTCACTTTATCAATAAAAACTTGCCTAAAGCGAGTAATTACTTTCGCGGGTGGCGTTCACAATACCGAAGGCCAACAGATATGCCCCTGAAATATAGTTGATCGTTCCCACTGCTTGTGTACCACTCTTTGATTGTCCCAGGCAACTCAAACTCCGCTGCATCGGAATTCACATTGCGTGTGAATTTATGAAAGCCCGTGGGGCCCCCTTAGGCAGTTGCAAATCAGTGCGCATTTTTTCGAAAGATACTCTAGAATAATCCCATAGAAGCTAAAAATGACAAATGGCCGCCCTCACTGAATCATACTTGCCCGTTTCCGGAGCTCTTCTGCCTATGTTGTTTCTTCCAACCAATATTCCGGACTACAAAGCTGTACCAGCGCGTATAGAAGAAGTTGTGCTTCCATCTGTCTTCCCTTCATGAACAACGAAATTTGATAGATCCGGTTCTTCCAGAACGCTTTGTGTCATGGTGTTCCATGTAATGCTGTTTTGAGCTCCCTCTTTGTGCCTGTGAATGCATCCCTGGACCCGTCCAGCGTCGGACAAATCCCTAGCCATCTAAAGGTGAGGCGGACGGCCGCATTCGAGTGACATAGTGTATATAATGGAGGGACTACAACCCGGCACCTACAATCCAGACGCACGTATGTGAGAACTGAGCTGAGCTGACTTAGGCTTGGTGGGAGAGATGACGGGGTGTGGGGGTGTGAACTGGCTTCATGTTCCCGGGGTATGGGTACGAAGTGAGAGGGGAGAGGTGGTTTAGACGGTTGTTAGGGTGTGTAGAAGCAGACGAAAACATTAACCTGATTTTGGGGGTCATGGGAGAGAGTCTCGGTTCGAAGCGCGTGAATCGCCTTAGTATCTTGTGGTTTGAGGACTGAATTGGCATCGTGTGAAGTGGCCTGGAGCACTTTACGTGTAGGCAAAAGTCTCTCTGAAGGATGGCCAATTCCATAGGCTCATTCTCATACTATCAGCTCGACGCCGAGAACTCGAAGGTACCAGCACCTCCGCGGCCTACTATACACCCTCCCGCTCAGAACCTCAACATCTCATACCTCAAATCAACCAGCCCTTCCCATCCCTCCGTCTCTCAATCCTCCCCCTTGATAATCTTCCCCATCTCCTCCACCTCCTTCGGCGTCGGTGTGAGGTTCTCATACCCGCTCTCCGTGATCAAGATATTATCCTCAATCCGCACACCGCCCACACTCCAATACCGCTTTAGCACACTCCCATCGATATACTTGCTATGCTTCTCATCTTTCAGATACGGCTCGATGATGAAGCGGCAGAAATAGCATCCCGGCTCCACCGTGATCACACTCCCAGCCGGCAGGGTCCCGCGGACGCGCAAGTAGCGGAATAGAGGGTCTTTGTCCGCGTAGTTCGGGTTACCGCCTGTATCGTGCGTGTCCATCCCGAGGTAGTGTCCAAGCCCGTGCGGGAGGAAGGCGACGCTGGTGCGCGCCTTGAGGATGTCGTTAGCGGAACCGCGGAGGATGCCGAGTTCCAGGAGCCCGCCGATGAGGATCTTGTGCGCGAGGAGGTGGATGTCGTCCCATAGCACGCCAGCTTTCAGCGCTTCCGTGCACTGCTTCTGCATGCTCAGGACGATGTTGTAGATAGCGAGCGATTCGGGAGAGAAGGTGCCAGTGCGCGGGAATGTCCGCGTGATGTCGGAAGCGTAGCAGTCCCATTCGCAGCCGGCGTCGAGAAGGAGGTTGAGCGTGTTGTCGAGGGGCTGGTCGTTCTTGACGTAGTGGAGGGTAGCGGCGGAAGTACCGGAGGCAACGATGCTGTGGTAGGCTTGCTCTTTGGCACCGCGCTCCACGCAGTTCTTGAGAAAGATAGCTTCGAGTTCCTGCTCGTTGGAGACGTGGGCGACGGCGCGCATGACGGCGATGTGAGCGGTTGTTGAGATGGAGTTGGCGTGGCGGATGAGGGCGATTTCGTAGGGTGTCTTTGTCACGCGGGCGTATTCGATGGCGGGTTTCAGAAGCTCGAAGTCTTTTGTGTCGTAGGAGAGGAAGGTCACGTCTTCGGAGACTTGGTTGGAGATGGCGTAGATGGTGGATTTTGATGTGGAAGGTGAAGCCAGATGGGCATTCAACTCGGATGAGGGAAGGACTGCATCAACCTCATAGCTTTGTGTATTGTCAGAGAACCAATTACAGTAGGAATCCCCAAGAAAGAGAGATTTGAGAGAATTTAATGAAGGAGGATGGCATCGTGTACCATAACTGTAGCATTGCACCCATCATCTAGGGTGAAAAGAAATGACAACGGGGTTGCAAGTGCTTGCGAGATATACAAAAAGACGATGATCGCAAAGACAAGACTCAAACATAGCAGACTAACACCACCGAGTAGAGACAAAAAAAGACCTATCACTGACCTCTTCAACGCCTCCTCCGGGCTCATCGGCAGTCCAGACCAAATCACCTCATCCGGATCAACCGGCGGAATAAACAGCGTCGACTTCTCCGTCTTGACATCGTACGTGAAATAGCAATCCGGCAGGTTACATCCCGTAAGATAAAAGAAGTATCGTCGCTGCCTAACCACCTCATCAGCCTCATATCCATCTCTTGTTGAAAAAGAGAAGCGCCCCGCCATCCAGGCCATCGATTGACAGGACCGAGATAATAGGCATTATAACCTCGCAACAGCTCCCCCATCCCTCAATCTCCAAACCCATTGATCCATGCAACAATTGGCAGTGAAATAGTGTGGGCAACTCACCTAAACGGCACCGGCTCATCATTATCCTCAATCATGCGCGTCTTCTGCCCCTCCAGATACAGCGTCCCGTCCACTTCCTTGCCCTGCTCGCGCATCCACTGCACAACTTTCCGCGCATGGGCTTTCGCGGGGTATTTGCCGCGCAGCACTTCCTCGAGGACGGCCATGGTTTGCAATGCGTGTATGGGGAAAAGTGAGATGTTGCGGGCGACAAAGACTCGGGAAGCTTGGAGGCTGAAGTAAGGTTTGAAGTGGGGTGGGTTTGGTGGGGGTGCGTGGATGCGGAAGGTGCGCGGCGCGTCGGGGGCCGATGGTATGCGGAGGTAACGTGATATTGAAGGAGTTTGTTTCTTATGACATGGGCGACGGGGATTTGTTTGGAGGATGGTTATGAGTTGGGAAGCTATATGTTGTCATGGCACCTGGGACATTGGGCCGCCGTTGTCGACAACGCTCGTGGAAGCTGGGAGAAAATGTGAAATGCGCCGAGACGACCATCCCAGTCCTTTTCACAGATCAGATATAATCAAAAGCTAGGTATAGTACAAGCAATATCCCACACTACACCGACGCCCCGACCCCAGATACCTCATAAACCGAATCAAATCAGATACCGGAAGATACGTAGGAAAAAGCAGCATACAGCCACACTTTTGGATCTCAGAATATAGAAGGAAATAGCCCCTTACGCTGTTTGCTTGCATCCGCAATACCTATCCCTCAGATCGAAGCATGAGATTCCCTCAAACCCCTCAAACTAGATCATCCTCCTAGACATCCCCATCTCCTCAACCTTGACTAACCCTCGCCCTCTTCCTCCCACTCACCGGCACATTGACACTCGCCTCCCCCCTTGGCGCTCCCGTCTTCTCCTGTTTGTCCAGCACCAAGCTGAGCACATCAAACCCGAACTGCGGGAACTCGAGACACATCGCCCTGAACTCGTCCTCGGCCTGGTGCCTCAGCACATGGCTCCTCGTCGCCCAGAACGCCGCGACTGGCTTCCTGATCGTCTTGTCCTCGGCGCTGGTCTCCTTGTACACGAAGCGCGCGTACGCGATCTCGCCCTTGGCGTTGCTCTGCGTCTTGCTGATCTTAGAGTGCGCGAGGGACTTGAGCGCGGGGAGGCGGAACTTGTCAGCGAGTGTGTAGACACGCGCGTGGCGGAGGAGGGATTCGCCGTTGTTGTCGGGCAAGGGGATCGAGGGGTCGGTTTCGACTTCAGAGGACTTGTGGCCTGGGGAAAGGCGGCGCGGGAAGTATTCGTCGTTGTAGAGGTATTCGAGGACGGAGCCGGTAGCGGTAAGGTTGTCGTGGGGAAGGGAGATACGGCGGTCCTGTGAATTAAGTTTATTCGGATGCTACGAGGATAAGATTGGAGGGAACGAAACCCACCGTCTCGCCCTCGCTGAAGTTCGCGCATATCTCAGCAAAGTATGGTGATTTGATGAGCATATCCTGATGCGCGTGGAGAGTCGTTTGGTCTTCGCCAGTGCCGATGTCGATTGCGACAATTGGGGATTTGAGGAAGCTATGCGATGGTCAGCCTGATTGCGCTCCGCGCTCCACCACCCAACTCACTCCAAAAACGTAACCCTCTTCTCCTTCTCCGGCTCGATTTCCGGCAGGCCCGTCTCCTCCTGTCCCGCGCCTCCCTCTCCCTCGCCCATATCCACATCCACATTCGGCGTGCCCTCTGAGATCTGGGGGTCGGTTTCGATGTCGGCCATTGCGAGTAGCACTCTTGAACCTGCACCTTAAGGAATCTGAGAGAAGCGACTCGTGCGATTACGGTGGAAGTGTTTGAGACAGTGCGCGAAGTGTATTGGTAGAAGTGGGGCTGGACAAAAAGAGCTCGGACGGGAGCAGTGAGGTGTTGTCGGAGCTTGACGAACAGCAGCGCTGGACCAATTGAGCGCGCGGGACCTAGAGACGGATGCGACGAGTGAGTGATGAGTAAGTTTAGGCTGATGACGGCCGCATCGTGGTTGGACGGGAGGTTCAGTTGTCCCAGGAACGAGAAGGCTGGAGTGAGATGGGACAGCAGGGAGCTCGAGAGGTCAAAGCTCGGGGCTTTAGCTTTGGTGGCAGCCTTGGCCCCAGGAACGGGCGAGAAAAATTGGGGCATCGTGATCGTCCTCACAGCTTCAATCAAGTAGTTGAACACTCAAGCTGCCTGGATCAAGGTCATGATGTGAAGAAATCTATTGACTACCCGCATCTATCTAATAGCTAGATAATAAGAGGACATAGAATAGTATTGCATTTCAGTTTCGCGCGCCGACAGCTCACAGCATAACTCGGGCTACACAGGTAGGAATATCGAAGAGCGGAAAGGAGAAAAAGAACATGCAGGTTTTTTCGATCGCGCAGCCTCAAAGGGTCAACGCCAGCCCAAATGTAGAAAATTCCAGCGATACGTATACTTCGTCAAATCAGATTCATCGTTCACCACCCCGAAGCCCTTTTTCCTCATCCCACTAGTCATCTAGTTGGGCACATGATGACTCGAATAGGTGCCTGCGCCTATAGAGACGAGCTCTTCTGCACCTTGGCAATCACCTTCTCCACATCAGCAAAGAGCTTGTGGGTCTCCTCGAGGCCGGTGATCTTCAAAGTCGCCTCCTTTGCGCTCTTCTCTTTCAGGATCTTAGCCAGCTCGAAGCTCTCATCGTCGCCCTCGACGTTCACAAACTTCAAAGCCTGCTCGAAGGCGCCGAGGAGGTGGTTGTATGTGGATCCCATCTCAGCCAAGTGGGCAGCCGGGGCGATGAACCGCTCGTTGCGGGACATCTTGCGGAGTGGGGCACGGCCGACACGCTCGACCTTGTCCTCGAGAGCTGGATTTGAGATGCGGGCCACGATCTTCTCGACGTAGTCGTCCTGCTCCTCGGTGGTGATCTCGTGCTTGTTGGTGATGAGATGGGCAGTCTCCTTCAGAGTGTCACGGACGATGTCGTGGATAGCAGGGTCAGTCATGGCGTCGTGGATGGTAGCCTTACCGCGAGCGTAGCCGTAGTAGGCGGCAGTTGCATGAGAGGTGTTGACGGTGAACAGCTTACGCTCAATGTACGGCTCCAGGTCGCCGACGAAGTGGACGCCATCGATAGCAGGAATCTTGGCGCCGTCGAAGGGGTGCTTCTCAACACACCACTCGTAGAACTTCTCGATCTTGACGTTCAGACCGGCGTCGGGGTCCTGGTGTGGAACGATGCGGTCGATGGCGGAGTTGGCGAAGCGGGCCTTGGTGTCGAGCTTGTCGAGGATAGACTTGTCGCCGAGTTCCGAGATATGCTGTTCGATGAAGCCCTTCCAGGTCGTAGTGGCGCCGATCATGTTCTCGCAGGCAATGACGGCGAGCGGGTAGTCGAGCTTGCGGGCCGCAATGCCCTTGGCCACGGGCTCAGCGACAAACTTGAGGACATTGGGGCCCACGGCACAAGTGACGACATCGGCAGTCGCGATCTCCTCGATGACCTTGGGCATCTCCTTCCTGCTGTTGATGGCACGGTAGTGGTCGATGTCAAACGAATGCTCGCCATCCTCGCCAATCTCGGTGACGGTGTAGTGCTTGTTGGCCTGCAGAGCGTCGATGATGCTCTCCATTACGTCGACGAAGACGACCTCGTAGCCCGACTTGTGCAGGAACTCGGCCACGAAGCCACGGCCGATGTTGCCACCGCCAAAGTGGACTGCCTTCTTCTCGTAGGCCATCGTGCTTGAGGGATGCAGGTGTGTGGAGACGACGGGTGGAGCTTGATGCGTGAGGATTGTTGAATCTGGGGTATGAGCGGGGTAGCTGTGCAGAGGAGGCGTTTGCGGGCGTAGAAAGCTCAGAAAAGCGGCTACGAGCTGGAGCAGGTCAGGAGACGGGCACGAGAAGGTCTGGACATTTGTACTCACCTGGAGAGTGCGGTGTGCTTCGAAACTAGCTGCGTCTGCGAGGCGTTGGGGAGAGCAGGACGTGCAGGCGGAGATCGCGGGGTTTTAAGTGGTGGAGCAGCGACGCCAGCCAAAAAGCAAGAACGACTGCGCAGGCAGGAGCGTGGGAGGAAGCAGTAAGAGCGTCTGACAGCGCCCGAATACAGCTGTCCTCGGATTCTGATGGCACCATTTGTACCATTTGTAAGGACGAGCGGGCAGAGGCTCGCAATTCCCGCAGCCTTCACGGGCTGGCTCACTGCTGCCCAACATCGCGAGGAACCGCTGCCCCTGCGAGCTCCCGCTACGCTGCTTTAGACTCGGAGGACTCGCCGTGAAGAAGAATTGGACAATCACCAGTCTCGTAGTGAACACGCTCTCGTGCTCTTCCTCGCCGACGTCATGTATCGCGGTCGAGTGGTTCTCTTGACAACGTGGCGGCGGATAGACCCGTAGAAAGGGCCGTGTCCAAGCCTCATGCTGAAATATGCAACAAACACCAGCCTCGCATCGGCCTTCTATACCGTGCGGAAGGGTATCCGAGAACCGGAAGCCGACCGATGTGGACGTGTCAGCCATCCCCATCAGGTACCGCTCGTCTTGCAGACACTTTATTACATTATTGCTCCGTTCCGATACAGTACGCATCCCAGTCTAGTCCGCCCACTAACCCGCAAATTCCCCGGACCGCGGCTTTCCAACCCTACGCATGGATTGCCTGCTGAACATGTGGGTACACCGCCACCATCTTGCCATACAGCTCCTGGTGGTCTCTCATAAGCACCTCCGGATCCCACGCACACGCCACGAAAATCGTCTCCACCCCGCTCATCAGGGGCGTCGTGAAAATGTTGCAAATCTGCAGGCCGATCAGGAATGCGAAAGCCACCACGACCGGCGTGAATTCTCCGTCCTTGTTGTACGCCGGCGACGTGAAAATGAGGTAACAGTAGGCCAGAAGCGCGCATGCGTATGCGATGAAGGTTGCTCCCATGGTAAGCACTGGGCCTAGGAGGCACTCGTTGACAAGGGCATCGATTCCACGGTCTTTTATCATTCTGTTTGTCGTCAGTTCTACCTTTCTACTGACAATCGTTCTCTTGGGTACTCACTTCCAGGTGTCTTTCGCCGCCTCGATGTATGATTTGCCGTACAGCGCAATGTGGCAGAAAGCATAGCGATTTAGGAATTGGACTGCCCATTCCAAAATGCCTAGCAACAAAGTCAGTGAGGTAGTAAGGGGCTTAATAAGAAGGGTTCCATACTGATTAAACACCCCAAGACGCAGAAAAGTACAGAGGCAACCATGCTGCCTTGGCCTGCAGCGTTTTGCCGAGCGACGGAGCAGGCTTGACGTAGAAACTGGACGATAGCCACTAATAAGCTCCCGAAGCTGATGCTACCAAAGCTGTACGTCGTAGCACGCTTCAGCGCACCCCGAGTTGCCCCCTTGGGGAAGTTGTGCGCACAGAAGTACCACGAGCCATACACACCCGCGATAGTAGTGTGGACCGTATTCTTCAGCCACTCCGAGATCCAGTACATCGCAAAGGTGACGAAAACAATCAGCCCAATCACCGTCGCGCTACTGCATCCACCAGCACCCGTCGAACAAGCAGGGTTGTTTCCTGGCTCGTACTTGACGTATATGGCTACCAGCGTCACCGAGTACCAAGCACCAAAAGCGGTAGCCAAAATACCTCCAATGAGCGATACCAGGTATACATGGCCGAACTTCTTCGAGACATCAATGCTCGTCTGAAGCATCAACACAGAGAACGGGATCCGGGGAATCCAGGAAATGAAGCAAATGACCGTGAAGATCGAGAAGAGGAGAAAGATAATTCCTCCCGACCAGTATTTCCTCGATAGCATGTAAATCGCCGTCGCAAAGCCAAAAAGGATGTTGAGAATCCCAGTAATCCAGATGAATTGCTTCGTAAAAGCGCGCGCAGCCCAGACGTATGCGTAGCTGAACACGACGGAAACAGCCAGGACAAAGGCAAAAAGTATAATCGTGTTTGTGGAGAGCCCGAAGTCGTTGTTACTATTGTAGATTCCGCCGCCATTAAAGCCTTTCGTCTTGGCATATCCTTGGATCGCAATGCCCGAGACGGCTGCGAAGCCTAGAAATACGGCTAGGAACTGTGTCGGGTCAATTGAGGATTCCAAAACGAGCAGAGGGTCCGTACCAGTGCTCCTGCCCAGATATCGTGGTACTTGGGCCCTTGGATCGTGAAAGCCTGCTCAAAGGTCGGCTTCTCCCCATAGCCACTCTCTCCACTAGTTGGCCCGTAATTTTGTCCGTTCTGCTCATTCTGTCCGTACGACGGAGGCTGTTGCTCGTACTTAACCCCGTTCCGGGGAGGTTCCATCTGGTATTGCTGTTGATTACCGTTCTGGTGTTGTTGTGGAGGCGGCCCCGGCGGCGCGCTATTGTAGTACTTGTCTGCTTCTCCACGAGTTTGTTGCGCCATGATAACAGCACAAAGGGTAAACTACGAGCGTGCGAAGAATGAGAAGGTCGCGATAGTAACGATGCGAATTGAGAATGCAGAGAGGAGGAGATCAGGGAAGTGACCTTGATTCGAAGGTTGAGAAATCTAGGCGCGGGTGGATCAATGGTGATCTGCCGCTACCATGATCGTCTGTGCTGAAGGAACAGACGTCATTCTGATTCGGCCTTGGCATCGGAGTGCACCTCCGATCTTATTTGCACCATCTCGACTTCTTTTGGGGTTACTTCAAGCACTCTCGAGCAGTGTAATTTGCATTAGAAGCTGCACTCGGTATCTGTCGTTTTATTCCAAGAAAACCCTTTCCTTTCGGAGACGCGATTCCAGAGTCTGCACTTAACCCATTACGCACTAGTTCTACTAGCTCATTTCATTCTGTCCGCCCAATCGAGAAGGACGGGAAGAATCCACCTGTAATTTGGGCTTGTTCACGATTTTCACAACGATGGCTATGGAATCCATGAATGGACCCTGACTGTGACAAAGAGGCGGGACGGTTCATGCATACAAAAGTAGGTCATAAGGTTGGGCACGGATATGCCATTGCTCCGGCTTCACTCTCGCTCTCTCGACACCACTGTAAGGAGTGCCCTGGGCTACATATCTCTAGTTAGTTCAAAGGTACTCTAATTCCCACTGTTTGACCTTTACATCATTTCTGGAGTTTCCCAAGCCTATCGGGGTACCCCAAACAGTTACAAGAATGTGCCCAAATTTATATGTTTGGTACTCTGCTTTCTCAGAGCAGATCAACTATTCTCACAAACTCCCATCCTTCCCCTTGCACAACCCTCCGGGCACGGCGCCGCCGGATCAAACTGCCATGCAAACAACGGATCCGTCTCATTCGCCAGAATTGGCCCTATCAGCCCCGACTGGGTCGAGAGATCAAACAATCGTCTAAACACCTCCAGCGACGAGATCCGGATCTGGCCCCAACCTTGCTCGATAATCGTGTCAATGCTCGTGCCGTAGATGTACTCGCGAAAGCCAGCCCATCGGATGGCGGAAGCGCACTTCATGAGTCAGTTAGAGTTTTAAAAGATCGAGGGCTGAAGGTTGCTGATAAAGAGAAGAATGTCGTACCATCGGACAACTCTCCCCATTCGTATAAATGCTCAACTTCGCAAACGCGTCCAGCGCCTCGCCGGCCGTTAGATTATACGACCCCGCCGAATTTGTAAGAATGCTAGAGCAGTTGTTTATCGCCGCGATCTCCCCTGTTGCCCATTAGTCCGCACCCCTCACTTTTTCCTCTTACAACTTGCTCACCATGCAATACTGGATTCCCCACCCTCCCGTTCTCGTTAATTCCAATACACACCAGTTTCCCCAATGCCCCTTTAGAACTATCCGTGTGATTTACGATAACGGTGCCGAAAGCAGCGAACGGGCACGGGGAAGCGAGTTCTGCTGATGCGGCATTTGCGCGGCGCATCCAGTACGCACGTGTGCTGAAGGGAATGTTGTTTATACTGGCTGTATCGGCGGCAATGGGATCTTGAGATTGAGCTCGTCGGGCATGATGCTCGTGACTGGAGGCCACAGGCCAGAAAAGAATTGGGAGGAGCGCTTTGAAGTTCATTATTCGGTATATTCAGGAACAAGCATTCTTTCAGGGTCCCTTGGTCTCCGGGATCGACTCTTAAGTCGTGGTTGAAGGTTTGGTACGATGTGCTCAACCAGTGGCGAGGTGGGGCCGGGATGGTGCTCGACAAAGAAGCGGTGTGATTGGCTAGAATACGACACGGAGGATTTGGTCCCAATAGGGCGAGGGTTCAGAAGAAGCCTCTTATTATGAAACGGGTGTACCCAAAGAGATGAGGAAACCTTACACAGAAGCTTCCCAAGGTGTCGAAGCTGATCGTGCTAGGCAGAGGGTGCCGCGGTCCGAGCACCCAGTCTTTAGAACCAGTGGGGATCTTTCACGTCCTAAGTTGGGCGAATGATTTTCAGGCATTGTCGAGACTCCAGTATATATTGGCGAGAAGCGATGTCTTTGCAGAGAACGGGAAGTGACTAGGGACAAGACAAGATGCTCTTCCTGCAGTAGCGTAGCATTAAGATCCCAGAAATAAGTAATTTCATCCCGAAGCATAAATACATGACAAGGATTCTACAACGCCATAAGAAAACGTGAATGAACGTTTCGAGCGCCATCGCTAGAACTCCATTCCATCCAGCCAGCAACAGGGCACACGCCTAAACTTAGCTGACCGTTGGCGCCGGTTTAAGTTATATGATAGGGTTACAGGTTGGAAGCTAATGATACAAGCAAAATAACTAAAAGCGTTGACGTTTCCATCAGTGGATAGGATCCCGACGCCGAAGAATGTTTCGCTGGAGGAGGGCCCGCAGGAGGCGTCAAAGTCTCCGAGGCGTGGAACCTTTTCGCATCGATCGGCAGGTCGTAATTGTTTGCCTGTGCGAGGAATAACGCTCCAGTCTCATTGACGTACGCATAAGTAGCCTGGAAAAATGGCCGGCCCAGCGTGATGTCGGCAAGATCATCGTCGCTGTGTTTGTGAGCTCGACAGCGGCCCTCGGCATCCATCAAATAGCCGGGCACCGCAAGGTCGTAGTTGACCAGCGTATCGCTCGTGTCCGAGATGATGTTGATGGCTATATTGTCGCCGCAGTCGAAGCCGTTGGGGAGGATAATGGCGTCATTGTTGAAGTCGAAGGTGGCGTTGCGTGCACGGGAACTGATGCTGGGGTTTCTGCCGCGGAGGAAGATCTCTACGGTCTGCTTTCCGGACTCAAGTACGGTGGTGTTGCCGTTGATGCGTGGGTATGGGCCAACGGAGATCCAGGAGGTTGAGTTGATCCGCGCGGCATCGTAGTAGCCGTTTAGAGTGATAGATCCATTCCAGGTGCCATTCCGTCCAAGATTTAAACCAAAAGGCACCGTCGAGCTGGCCAGGTCGTCTTTCCCTGGCGAAGTAACACCAAGAGAAGAGTTCAGGCCAAGAGAAAGCGTATGGTCGCCTGTTGGAGCGACGATAAGGATCTGATCAGCATTGGATGATCCGCCATCCGAATGCTGCATTTCAAAATTGACTGGAGAATCCGTTGTCGAGGCCGCTGCGGGCGAGACAGAATCGCCGTCATTGACCGTTATCGCGTAGGGAGTAAAGTTGAGGTTGTATGAGCCAGCATGGAGAGTGGATATGTTTGCGCCCCACGGTTTCGAGATGTCATCTGAGAGTCCGACCAGCGGAAACCAGAATCCTTCATCTGTGACAGTTGGTGTAGGATTTTGGGTAGTTGGAGTTGCACTTTTGGACAAAGATATAGAAGCTGCTACAGCGTGCGCGTGCTCCACACAGGCATCAGAAAGGAAGATGACAGCGACATAAGATTGAGAAAACATATTCAGCAGAACAGGGAGAGTTTGAAGAGGGTCAGAAAGGTTGCGACCTGGCCATACCTATGTGCACACTGCCGCCAGAAGAGGCAGAGGCACATCGTGAATAGATGCTGTCCATCATGTCGGTATCAGCTCTACGCGCGCAAAACATACAAAGGAGTTGATGGTGCCAATCCAGAGTGCCTTCTAAACGCGCGAGTTTAGTGTTGAAACAGGTAGTACGATATCCCAATGTGCACCCAAGCAATTTCCTTTCTCGTTCAGGAACCTGAGCTGTGGGTGAGCGCATCCTGAGCCGAGACTGAGCGCATCTGAGCCGAGACTGAGCAGCTCGTTGGAACCCAGTTTTGGGCCCTGTATTCGACAGGGAGCATTAAGACTGGGGTCCTCACCCTGCTTTAGAAGGCCCATTTCCGGGCCTGTAGGCTGCCAGGTTCTAGTTTTAGGGCCCCGGCTCTTAAGTAAACTTACTCTCTATTAGAAAACAGCCTAAAGCTAGCTCCTGGTTTTAGCCGCGATTTCCTGTAATTTCTGTGCCAAACAAGCGGGGCATGGTGGAGTTGTAGGTGTTTGAAAATGGTGAGTTGATGCGCGTCGCGTAGTTTCGCGTTGGGGCCCGAGCTCGTGCACACAGACTTCTGCCCTAGTACTGTACCCCTTATATTTCTTAGCATGGTGGGTTTCTCGACACGCAGAGATAGACGTTACTTTCTCTCTTATTCTACAAAGGTATAGAGCTATGCATGTTGCGTTATAGTAGATTCTATTTCTAAAATTTCTAATATATAAAACGCGTTAATATTAGTATAGGCAAGCCTAGGCTAGTACGTAGGTTGTAAAGGTTAATTTGTTATTAATTGAGGCGGTAGAAGTGGTGTTGGTTGTGGAGTATTAGTCGTGGGGTATCTTGTTGTCTTGTCATCAATTCTTCAGCAACGCGCTCTAACGGTGGCGCTGATGCCGGCGCTTACAGGCCTGGAAGAAAGGCAAAAGAGCCCTCAATATTCTTGAAGATTAAAGTTCAAGTGATTTATTTTAATATAACGGTAACTCTGGCAGCAAGGCAGTGCTGAGGGCATGGAGTTTTGGGGCTCCTGGTATGTTCTATCATACAAAAGGGCACGTCTTTCCACTGCAAGCCCTTCGGAACGCTGTTGGATCACCTATGGTGTCGGGTCCAGATCAGGCCCAGCACCTTCTCAAGGAACACCCACGCCCAGGCGGTTCTGATCAAGCTAAGGCAAAACCTCTGCTCTTTGCAACTCTTCCCTCCTTAGCTTACAAAGGTAATATTCTTGTAGCCTCAAATAGAGCCTGCTCCTGTAACCAAGTCCGTACTGTTACATCTATAACTTTTATAGGAAAATCCCACCCAGATAACGCTATGCTCGCTGCCAACAAATAGACCAACATCAACGCGTCATCTTCTCCTGACCAGGACCAGTCTCATGTCTGATCTCCCAGTCCAGCGTGACAGAAATCTTGCCGAGGTTAGGGGAGATGCGGCTGGCACTCTCCGCATCCCCCTCGTCCTCCTCATCTAAATCGAACTCCCGGGCACTTTCCGTCTCCAGGATGTTATTGTACTTGCGGGTGCGGGTCGACCCAATTGTCCCCAGCTGGATCGGATTGGTGCTGGCGCCGCTTTTGTTGTGCGAGCGGGCTGTGGGAGATTTGCCGGGGAACCCGACGCCCAGATACTTGTGCAGGACCGGCTGCATGAGAGGCACCGAGGCGAGGATCAGCCCGAGCTGGATCTCGAGCTCGCTGAAGCAGAAGAGGATGGCGTAGGCGTAGGTTATGTCTGGGCTCTTGACTTTATCGGTCCACGCGAGGCGGATGATGTTGAAGGTGACGATGCTGAAAAGGTAGCGTGGAATTAGCCATGATATCGGATTGAGGGATTGGGCGGGACGTACACGGTTCCGAGCATGAACATGAGAGAGATGCCAATCTTTTTCCGGGTGTTCATATTGAGTTTCCAGAGAACGGGGATGGGGAGGACGGCGGTGATCACGTCGGTGAGCAGGATGGTGATGTGAGTGGCATAGTAGCTGGCAATCAGGTCTCCGCAGACGCCGCCTGGAACCGTCTTGTCCCACTGGTACCTGAAAGGTCTGCAGAGCAGCATGGTGGTTAAGAACATGGAGAGGATGAAGGCGACTTGGAATGCCAGGTAAGCATAGCAGACTTTGATGAACCATGGGATGCGGAAAATCTTGATGTAGAGGTCGAGTATCGAGATCCTAATGGCGAAAATAGCCCACTCCCAGGTCACGGTAATAACGGTCTGCAGCTACGAGGAGTTGGCGCGATCGTCTGTTCGAGGCGGGGTTGGCATACCTTGACAAAAGTGACCAGATCTTCGGGGCCCACCTTCGCGATGTTGACGCCCATTCCATGTCTGACGGCTGCTTGACATCAGCTCCAGATGTCGCATACAGGGCTTCGGTGGAGTTTTGCCGCACTCACATGCGCCCAATACGCCGATGTTGGCGACTGTCAAAGCCTGATGGACGGTCAGTCGGCCAGCGTCTTTTTTGCGGCGAAATGATGCCAGATGGCACTCACCAGGGCAGCCAGGATGGCATAGTCGTTGACCTGCAGCGGTATCCGCTGGAGTTTTCGTCCCCATAGCCGCAATCCTGTTGCGGCAAACGACAGCACTTGAAAGAAACAACAGATGGAGAAGTAGATGGTGCCCTGCGGGTTCTCAGCGAAAGAAAAAGGCATCGTTGCTGACGGACATGCAGTGGGGGTAAACGGGTCAAAAGGGGCGCTCTGTATTCCGGGTGGCGTCACATACTTAACCGTCAACGCCAGGCAAGGCCGCGGGCAGCGTGTGATTGGATGCGAATCCCGCAGAAGTCGTGGGGCCAAGATTATATTGCTGTCGCACTTGCGAGTTGCAGCGGCATTGATGCACGCGGCGGATCAGCCCACAAGGCTGGTCTGAGTTGCCAGATTCGCCGGGGCGCGTCGCCAACATATCGACGGGAGGGCTTCGGGAACTAAGAGCGGGAGGAGGCGCGGGGGGTTGGCACGGCGGGAGACGCGGGAGGCAGCAGCGGGAGGGGTGGAGCGATGCCCAGCGCCCATGTGGCCAATGGCGCGGCCGGACGGGGTGGTTGGGTGGGGCGGGATGTTCGCCACTGGGCTGGGGTCCTCCGCAGTCTCCAACGCTTCGCCCGTGCTCCACGACACCGCGAACCGCGCATCTCGGCACAGTTTCTACTCTACACCTTTTCTATTCCTCAAATAAGGAAACATATTCATGCTTGCAGCGTGACTAAGATACTCGTATCTGCAGACGTGTATGGACAAGCCGTACAGGGGAAGGCTGCATTCTCGGTATGCACGCCGTTACAGTGCTTACACGCCCCGTCGATCTGCGGCGCCTCCCGCAAGCGCCGGAAAGCATTTCTCAACGGCAGGGGTCAGCCCGAGAAGGTTGCGTACCCTCGATGCAAGTTTTGGGGGCATTGTGGTTAGATCTATGCTATTTCCAAGGGAATCGCGATGACGCCAGTAGAACTTGCAGGATGGCGCATTTGCATGTGAGCGAGGCTTAGCGCTGCTTCGGACAGCGAAATTCACCAACACCGGCGCTAGACAGGCCCTGAACCACGCCGTCGGAGCCTGAGCAACATTTACCCTGCTATCTTGCAGGTACATGCGGCCTGATGAAAATAGTGCATTTAGACGAAAAAAGGGAGTCGTTTATATTTGAGTTGCAATTGAGCTGTTATTCGACTTTGACGTCTGCCTTCTCGTACCTCCGCCTAACGTCGTCTACCTTGCTGCGAACATGACTGAGCCAACACGTGCTTCTGCATTGGATGCGAGACAGCGAAAACGTATTCAAAACCGCCAAGCCCAACGTACTTACCGTATGTAACCGTTTTTCAGTTGCACTTTGTTCCCACTACCAAGACAAACGACTAAATTGAAATAGGGGAGAAGCTCAAACGTCGTATCGAAGACCTGGAGCGGTGGCGCGACGTTGCTCTGGCCTTTACATCCACATCGCCGGGACACGACTCCGATGGAACGACCGCACGATACGATGCAGCTATGGTGATTCCAGAGTGCGAGTCCAGCCACTCCATCTCGACTTTTTCCAATCATCAACCCGCTTCCCATGTGGGCGAGAGTCCGCTATCAGGTACCGAGCAGCTGGGAAGTTCGAGGACCGCGGTGGAAGAAAAACAAGCAACTGCAATTGCATATGATGATTTCTCGCTTTGCTCGGACTGGTATCCTTCCATTGATTCGGCTATAGCCCTGAGCGAGGCCGGAACCCAATACTCAGCATTTCCAAGCGACTTCGAACGAGAATTGGATAGACAAGAGCCACAAGATTCCGCATCCACTGTCCCTTCCCTTACCGACGGCCCAGTGGAGAACGTGCCGCACATCGCTTCCAGCCAGACGGGGCCACTACCTCCGAATGAAGTGGTAAGTGTTGGAGCAAAAACCTGAAGATATAGCATAGAGTAACCATTGCCGATAGGATGAATCGTACGTCAGATCTGAATCGCACAAGCAAGATCCCCCGACCGCCATACCAAGCACAGGCAAATCCGCCATACACCTAGCTTCTGAACGTGGCCAAAATGGTGTTCTCCGCCTGTTGCTGAAGCGCTTGCCAAATGCGAACCTCGGAGACGGATCTGGCCGCAGCGCACTTCACCTAGCCATCGAAAACAATCACGTAGATACCGTCAAGCTCCTCCTAGAGCAGAATTCACAGCCCGCAACTGGCATTGCGAGCATCTGCGTTGACGTGAACACACAAGATAAGGCAGGCCAGTCTCCACTACATGCCGCCGTAGCCTCTGGTAACCTTGCAATCTTAGACCTGCTCTTGCAGATTTCTGACATCCGAATCGATTTGTACAATCATGACGGGCACACCCCACTTCACCAAGCAATAACGCAAGGTTCCGACGACGTAGTAGAGATGTTGGTAGAGAAGGGCGCCGATTTGACATTGCCAATCCGCTCGTGAAGTTTGTGCTGGCTTCGCAACTTCAAATGTACTCTTTCAGAAGTCGGCGTCGATGATGGTGCCCGCAGTGGCATCGCGTACAAAATTAAGCGAGACGTTGAAGACTTCCTCGGCATGTGCTCCTTCAACCATGTCCATGTGCCCGCTCCCTTTCTGAACATGCAATCTCTTGGGTCCTGTCAAAGCTTCAAAGTGGCGTATTTGTACGTCTGGGGGGCACAATCGATCCGTTTCCGGGACTAAAAATAGTACTGGCGTGGAGCCTAGATGCTTCCACATTGGCCACGGGTTCCACATGACAAGTTTGTGATACGATTGGATGGTGGTTTTATTTTGGTGGTTGGGCGCGACTTGGATCCCCCTCCTCACCATCTCTGCGGCGTATTCTCGCTCGTAGCCAAAGTCCAGGCCGGCTGGATTGATGCCGGACACGTTCAGCATGGGCACGTAAAATGGCGGATTTCCCATGATTTGCGAGGCGCGGTCCTGGATGCACTTTTGTAGCACTTTTGCCATCATGTTCTTGTCGTAATGATACTCTGCTACCGGGCATGCTGCAATGACCCATTTTGCGCGTTTGTCAAAAGAAGCGGTACACAGCGCTACGCTTGCCGCCAGCGATATCCCCCAGAGACCGATTTGGTTTGCGTTCACATTTGGAAGCTTACTCAGATATGTAATTGCATCGGAGTAGTCCTGAATCTGTGGGGAAGGGTCGATGTCGTTGCGGGGCTGACCATCGCTTTCCCCAACCGTGCGCGGATCGTAAACGAGGGCTGTAATCCCATTATCCATAAACGTTTTCGCAACGCTGGGCAGGCCGGCCATTTCCTTGACGCAGTTGAACTGGGGAGCTGTTAGACATTCAATCGAGACGTGGATAGAGAGTTGCTTTCTGGACCCTCACCCCAGGACACATGACTACACCCGGTCCGCGGACCCCAGAATGATAAACATGTCCGCGCAGCGTGAGACCATCAATCGTCTTGAACTCGACATGTTCAATGCTGCCCATGGTGTAGAACGAGCGAGCTTCTTCCACAACGCAATTGCCACAGCTTGGGGCGTCAGCACGTTGGCGGTGGACCGTAAGCCAGGGATGACGAGGAAGGTGTAGGTGTGCGACCCTGCAGGTGAAGTAAAGCTTACGGCATGCAGTCGCTTACCATGCATCGCATCGTCACATCGCATTACCTCACTCAGTCACGTGCCTGCGGGAGCTAGCGCCTCACATAAGCGATCTCGCGTTAGCTTACCGCGAAACTTCCCTGCAGCCAAAGCCACCCTCCACCTCTACACCACCGCCATAATGTCACTCAAAACAATCTGGCAGCAATTCTTCCCATCCGCGCCACCCACCTTCACCGAGGCGGACCTCGCGCCCGGCAGCCAAGCGGGCAAAGTCTTCATCGTAACGGGCGCCAATTCGGGCATCGGGAAAGAGCTCGCCAAATTCCTCTACCCCACCGGCGCGACCATCTACCTCGCCGGCCGGTCCGAGGAACGTATCGCCAAGGCCATTGCCGAGATCGAGGCCACCGCACCCGCCACAAACACCAAGGGAACTCTCAAATCGCTCCATGGACTCGACTTCAGCGATCTGCGCACCGTCAAGCCAGCCGTCGAGGCCTTCGCAGCCCAGGAGAAGACGCTGCACGTGATATGGAACAACGCCGCCATGGGCTGCGTGCCGGGGTCGTCGACGCCACAGGGCCTTGAAGCGCACATGGGCGCCAACGCAGTCGGACCATTTCTATTCACCAGCTTACTTCTGCCGTTTCTGCGCGCTGGCGCAAAGAGCGCCGGCCGCGCGTCGCGCGTCGTCTGGACCGGGTCTGTCCAGATCGAGATGAACGCGCCGCCGGGCGGGATCGACTTTCCGCGCCTCAATGGCGGCAAGACCGTCACGCAGTATGTGGATTACGCGGCGTCGAAGTGCGGGAACCTCTTCCTTGCGCATGAAGCCGCGGCGAGGTGGGGCGGGGAGGACATTATCAGCGTGTGCCAGAATCCAGGGAACTTGTACACGGCCATCTATGCAGGCGAACACTGGCTGTTCGTGCTTTTCTTGCGGAAATTCGTGCTCTACGACGCCAAATACGGCGCCTACACGATGATGTTTGCGGGCTTCTCGGACAGGATCACGGCGGCGCAGAATGGGTGCTACATCTGGCCGTTTGGCGTCATCAAGCCTAATTCGCGGGAGGATGTGTACAAGGCGATCGGCGAGGGGAAGGCGGCGCAGTTCTGGGAGTGGTGCGAGGAGAAAGTGAAGCCGTTCATGTAATTCTAGCTAGTGTACTGTACAATACAACTACCATCTTATCATCTTAAGTACCTTACTTCTGCCCACGGCTTTGGAACCCCCGCTTCAAAATGACCTGGCACAAAGACGCCAGCGTTTTCGCACCCATGATATCCAATGTCGCGACCTCCACCCCTAAATCCACCGACGTCCAGTTCTTGAACTCGACGGCGACTAGCGAGTCGATGCCGTAGCTGGCAATCGGCCGCACGGGGTCCATCTCCTCCGCCATCCCGAGACTCTTCATGAATTGCTTGTTCGCCAACACAATCAGAGTACTCAGAAGCTCAGGCTGATCCCCATCCCCATCCTGCGCTTTCCACGCCTCACGCAGGATCTGAACGGCCGACTGTGCCTCCCCGCCGCTCGAAGAACCCCGCTGCGCCCCCAACCCGCTCGCATGCCGCAGAGCGCTAAACCGCGGATCGCGCTGCGCAGGCGACTGCTCCGGCAACGGCACCGGCATTCCCGCGATCAGATGCGACGAGCTAGAAGGGTTGAGCGCCGGGCGCTTCTGCTGGAGGATGGAGAAGTACAGGATCTGCGCCAGCAGCGTCTCGTTGATGGCGTGCCAGCCCTGGCTGCGCAGGCGCTTGTCCAGCGCCGCTTTGCCGTCGACGTAGCCCACGTCTTCGATGAGACCGAGGTCGACGGCGCACGCGGCCAGGTTCAGGGCGCGGCGGTGGTGCGCGAAGCTGTCGAGGAAGGCGTTGGCGGCCGCGTAGTTGCTTTGGCCTTTTTGGCCGACGATGCCGCATAGGCTGGAGAGCAGCGTGAAGAAATCTAGTGTGTTACCCAGGCGCAGCGCGACGCGGTGCAGGTTCCATGTGCCTTGGACTTTTGGCGCGATGGCGGCGTGGAATTCGGTGTGGGTCATTGAGCTATAGAGTTTATCCTGCGAGACCGTTAGTTTAGCTTCATAGAGAGATTAGCTGAACACTTACTCGAAGGACCATTGCTCCCTGCACAACTCCGAAGATTGGCGCTGAGGCTTCTGTAAAGGCTCGCTCTACGTCTGCTTCACTAGTGACATCACCCTTTACCAGATCTACGCGACAGCCCAGCGATGTAATCTTGGATATGATGGATCGTGATTTTTCATCATCGTATCCCGAGCGTGACAGTATTACGAGTGTTTTGGTCCCTTCTTGGGCGAGATATACTGCCAAGCTCCCACAAAGACCTTTCAAACCCCCCACAATGAGATAGGAGGCATCGAGGCGAAGTGAGAGACGAGGTGCCGCTGCCCGGATCTGCCTAGTGGTCAACAGATGAATTGAAATTTAAGACGAGTTGCTTACCGGAACAATTGGGCCTTGCTGGTCGTGCGTTCTCGAGATGACGATTTTGCCAATGGATTCCCCAGTGCCCAAATGGCGGAACGCAGCCTGCGCGTCTGCGAAACCGTAGACCTTGCTGATTTCAGGCTGAATATGGCCTTCTTTCAGCAAGCCAAAAACGTCTTTGAGAAGTCTGAAAACGAGTCAGAAACGTAATAGAATGCAATCATATACCATGTGACTTGCCTGAATTTCAACGCCGGCGTGATAGAATCGTGAGACATGTCCACGCCGCAAAATCTCGCATTCCGATTGAACGGCGCCATACTCAAACACTCCCCATCTAAGATATCCCTTTTACCCAACTCTATAAATGTGCCTGCTGTCGCAATGCAGCCCCAGCTTGCGTGTAGAAGCTCACCCGTCAACGAATTCAGCACAACATCTACACCTTTGCCCGCCGTGACATCTTTCAAGCGCACAGCAAAGTCTGCAGATCGAGACGAAAATATGTGCTCGTCAGGAATCGCATACTTCTCGACCAAATGCTTCCTCTTCGCATCCGCGCCAACAGTAGCAAAGATAGTCGCCCCAAGGTGCTTGCAAATCTGCACAGCAGCCAAACCCAGCCCACCAGCTGCCGAATGAATCAGGACCGACATTTCTGCCTTCACGTGTGCCACATCAACCAACGCATAGAACGCAGTCGAGTACACTGTGTTCAACGTCGACGCCACTTCGAACGACACCCCGTCCGGAATCGGGAACACCTCGCCGTCGATATCGCAGCGCACGCGATTCGCAAGACTGCCTTTCGTGCTCGCCAAGACGCGCTGGCCGACCCGGTACTGCGTACAATTCGGCGGAGCCTGGCGGATTACCCCGGCACCGTCCAGTCCGAGCAGGTATTCGTTGCCGGGTATGTAGCCCATGCTGATGGCGATGTCCTTGAAGTTCAACGAGACAGCGTGGATCTCAACGTCGATTTGCGTGGCCGGGATGGCATCGTCGTCAGGCACTTCTGCATAGACGAGCGAATCGAGCGCGCCAGGCCGGTAGCTCTGCAGCCGGACGCGATGCTGCTGCTGGAAGAGCTGGAGGGGCAGCGATTCTGCGCCGGCGGCGTTGGCGCGCTGTTGGCGGTTGAGCGGGGCGTCTGGGATGATTCGTCCGATATACACCATCCCGCCGCGTTCGATGAACTCGCAGTCCGTCCCGGTTGTGGTGGTGGCGGTCTGCACGGCTTGGATGGCCTGGCTGATCGCTCCCACTGTGGCGTCGCCGCGTGGCGAGGCTACGTCCAGTGTCATGATCATGGCGGTTGGGTCTTCGCTGCAGATGGATCGGGCCAATCCGTATATGAGGCTGCGGTCGGGGTGCGCGACGTCCATGACTGATCTCAGCGTTGTCCATAGGACCCGGCATTTGCTGGACAGTACTGTCTTCAGGGCCGACCAGGCTTGTTGGGAGACATTGGTCAAGACAGGACTCCACAATTCGTCCAGAACCATCACCGTGCTACCAGGCTCAATACCTGCCAGGGGCAGATGGTAGTGGGTGATGTCCCAACCTCGTGACGATAACGCGCAGCTAATCTCTGCAGTTTCGTTCTCGCTAGAGTTGAAATGAAGGATCCCGATTTTGTTAGTGTCGGCTTTGAGCGTGCATGCTTGCGGGCGAGACGATCCAAGGTAGCACGATGCGTATGGGAGATGAATAGCATTGTCAAACCTGGCTTCCTGTAATGACTCGATGAACGACTGCGTGGCTTCAGTTTGTGTTGGATGAGGTCTGGCGCTTTGATTTGTATCTTCAACGACTACAAGGTATCCTGATTCTAATAGGAATTGACGTGCTTTGACAATCCATTGAGGCTCTACTACCGCAAGCGTGGGTACTTTGACTATTACAACGTCAAAAGGCTCGGGGTTTTCGACTTTCGCCACGTCCGGCGCCCGCTGCATTGTGAGATTTTTCAGATGCCCGTAGGTCCGCGTAACCTCGCTCAATGCCGAGTGTGAGGGAACCACAAG
This sequence comes from Mytilinidion resinicola, assembly GCF_010093595.1. Classification (NCBI taxonomy): domain Eukaryota; kingdom Fungi; phylum Ascomycota; class Dothideomycetes; order Mytilinidiales; family Mytilinidiaceae; genus Mytilinidion; species Mytilinidion resinicola. The sequence goes on along the minus strand of NW_022985454.1, from coordinate 153,286 downwards.
GGTCGTATAGCAACATGTAGTTCTATCGAAAGATTCCGTGTTGCAGCCATCGATCCACACACTGCAAGGTTGAACGCCGTCAAAGTTCACCTCGAGAACACGCATATCCGGCTTTTTGAATGCCATGAGGTCGAGAACCTCATTTAAGGCGGCGGTCGAAGTTGTCTTGGTGCCCGCGGTCTTCTCTTCACACTCAAGCAGCTGACGCCATTGGGTTTCTGTGAGCTTTGTGACATCGGGCCTCCATATACTACGATTATAGACGTGATTATCGCTGGCCGTCTTGTCCATTTCCAGGCTCCGATATTTTAGGCCCGTCAGACGGACTAACTCCTGATGCGTCGCATGATCATACGCAGACACATCCGACGCGTAGGTCTTTGGATCATCGACTCTCCCAACTCCGGCGAATCGCGACGTAGCTATCGACATAGCGAGAGTAAGAGGCGTGGATTGCGCTGCTATAATCAACTCACTAATGGAGCTCGGGACAAGACGAATGTCTACCGATGATCTCGAGCCTTTCCAAATCGAAGCCGCCACAGACTGAAAGCAGACGTCGATACTGGTTGGGTGAAGTGCATATGCTGACTCTTTACTCGATGACTGGGACGCTTCAAAAGACAGCAAGGAACGACTGCGATGCGAACCAGCCACTGACTCGACTTGAAGCTGTCTCTGGAAACTTGGACCAAAGCTGTATCCAATGTTGCGCATTGTCTTGTACCAGACAGAACCGGGTTCGGGAAACTCAAGGGGAAGCATGTCTTTCTCGCCGGCCTTGGCAGCGATAGCTTCCTGAACTTGAATAAGTCCCTGGCAATGGTCGGTCACGAGGTCGACCATCTGGGTCGAGATCTTGAAATCATACCATATCTGCTTTGCGCTTGTCGAGCGCGATGTGAGAGTGGTAATAACGCGCGTCTCCGTACCGTCTTCTAGTAACATAGCTCTCAAGAAGCGAGTGTCTCGAAGAATATATGTCATTTGGTTGATTCTGACATCTTTGGGGATTCGCTGTGTGGCCTTTTCTGTCTGGAAAGCCGCTTCGATTGCCATTGCGATATATCCAGCACCCGGAAACACGATGCTCTCGCCAAGCTTATGGTCTGGAATCCACGCCAAGTCTTGCACCCGAAGGAGCTTCGACCAGATTGGATGTTGCCATGGGGTCCCAAGAATCTTCGTGCCGAGAATATCATGGTGTGGGTACTTTCGATAGCGCCATTCCTTGCTTGAATTCCCTTCATGCCAGTACTTGACCGAATGGTTCCAGCGATAGTTTGGCAGGTCTACAATCACGGCTAGAGGGCTTTCGTTGAAGTCTTGATTGAATCGTGCCAGATTGATAGCGTTGCCTCTGATGAATAATTGACCGGCTAGATCGCAGAAGGCGCGTAGTGCATCAGGACCCCTCTTCCATGCGGGCATATAGGGAATATTCGAATTTAGATGTTGTTTTATCTGATTGATCGGGCCCGAAAGCGCGTTACTTGGACCAATCTCAATCAACATTTCGGGAGCATCGTTGGCTTGGAGAATACGTTGGACAGCATAATCAAAAAGTACTGGAGACCTCATATTCGCCTCCCAATACGAAGCATTGCAAACGTCTGGGTTGATGGAGCCAGTGACGGTGGAATACATATTGGCTTCTGCGACTGAGTCGACCTTCCAGTCGCAGTTGTGCTCTAGATGGCTGCGGTAGTTCGAAGCGACGTCTGCCATGTACTCTGAGTGATACGCCGCGTCGACTAAGAGTAACCTCGCAAAGTGTCCTTGACTTTTTATTCGCGTTTCTAGTTCGACTAGCTCTGCGCGATCGCCTGCTAGGGTGATGCTCTTCGGGCTGTTTACGCATGCAATTTGAACATTGGCCGTCGTTCCGAGGCATGCTCGAGCCTCTTTCTCGCTCAAACCTACGGCCATCATACCAACTGGACTCTTGTAAGTTGCGCTGGAGGTCGCCTTTCCGCGGTAGAATGCAATTTTGATGGCCAGTTCCGGCGTTAAGCATCCAGCCGCAACGGCCGCAGCAATCTCTCCAGAGGAATGCCCAACCACCGTTTGATATCCGAGTCCGCAGTCCGCGAGTACCGCAAGTAGTGCCAGTTGAAGAGCTGTGACGAGCGTTTGGGACAGTTCTGGGTTCATGTACTGCTCCCTGGTACGTGGTAGTGTAAGTTCCTCGATGAGCGACCATTTCGGGCTATCTGGTAGGCCAGTCAGGACCGAAGAAAGATGTAGTATGTGAGCCTTTGCCTGCGGGAAGTTCGCAACCAAATCTCTTCCCATCTGAGGCCACTGCGCGCCTTGTCCTGTAAAGACAAGGCCAATTCGGGGAGCAGATGTTGATTTGCCCAGTGTTGGTTGGTCTTGGGAGATATCCGAGCCATCAGCGACCAGGTAGCCTCGGTGGAAGTGATGTGTTCGTTTTTCAGATAATGTGTATGCGAGATCTCGCATTGAGATTCGAACAGCCGGATTAGCGATATGCCGCTGCAGCGCTTCGATGTTATCCTGAAGAGCTTGTGTATCGTTACCAGACAATGATAGCACGTAGGGACGATCGATCGTGGGCTCGTCAGCGAATAGGTCTTCATCGTCAGGATAGGAGGAGATATGGCTGCTCTTTCCTTGAGCGGAATCAACAACAGCATGCGCGTTTGCTCCACCGTATCCGAAAGAGTTTATCGATGCTCGGCGAAGGGAAGGCGGCTCTTCCCATCGGCTCGCGGTCCTAGAAGTCCAGAGCTTGACGCGTTTGAAGTCTATGTTGGAATTTGGCGTCACAAAGGTTGGGTTGCCGGGGATGACGCCATGTTCCAGAGCGAGTACGACCTTGAGCAGGCCCGATATGCCTGCAGCCGGCTCAGAGTGGCCGATGTTGCTCTTCAGGGATCCTATCCGCAATGGCGTGTCGTCAAAAATGGCTTCCGTAAAGACCGAAGAAATGCCGTTCACCTCGATTACGTCTCCCGCCTTGGTACCAGTGCCGTGGCACTCGATATAGTTGGTAGCGGCTAGATTCGTAATGCCTGCATTTGCATATGCTTGGCGAATCGTAGCTGCTTGTGCGGCGGAATTAGGACTCGCGATGCCCGCAGTCCATCCATCACTGCCGGTAGCAGAACCTCTGAGAATAGCTCGGACGGGGTCGCCGTCTCGTATAGCGTCGTCTAATCTCTTCAAAAACACCATGTTCACGGCTTCTGCCTTGATATAACCGTCTGCTTTCTCATCAAACGTATGGCATAAACCGGAGAGGGAGGAAGTCCCACTGGCGCTCAAGTTATCCATGACATGCTCAGGGCTAAGATAGATATTAGACCCCGCGACAATCGCACCGCTAATCTCTCCGGTTTGTAGGTATCTGTTCGCAACATCGAGTCCGAACAAGCTCCCAGAGCAAGCAGTATCGATAGTCATGCTTGGCCCTTTGATGTTGAGGAAGTGGCTTAGTCGATTGCTTAGCATAGCACGCCCTGTACCAAGTGTGGTCATGTTCGCTCGCTCTTCCGGATTACGGGCCTGCATATCGGCATAGTCGCATGCATATGAGCCTACAAAACATCCAATGGGCTGCCCGTTGATTGCGTCCAAGGTAACACCAGCATTTTCCAGGCCTTCGTAGACTACTTCGAGGAGTTGGCGTTGCTGGGGATCCATAGCCGTGGCCTCGGATTTGGTTAATCTGAAAAAGGATACGTCGATGTCTCGTGGATCTGCATCAATGAACATGCCCCCCGGGCTGATCATCGTATGCGGCTTTTTGGAACCGTCATGATGCGTGGAAAATTCAAAGCGGCTGCCAGGTGGAGTTCGAGGGGCGATTTCCCCGCGCATGAGGAAGTCCCATAACGCATTGGGGCTGTTGCATGAGCCTGGGAGCCGGCATGCCAGACCGACGATGGCTATTGGCTCTTGCTCGTATCTCACGGGCGGCATGGTGAAATAGAGATGCTGTGCAGAGAGCTGGCCTTGAACACGCCGCAATTTGATTTGGTTGGACTCGTGATGAAACTCAAAGACGGCGGCTAAATTCCGCCCGCAGCAAATTTGGAGACATGGCCACCGGGCGTAGTGTTCGGAGGCTTCACGTAAGAAACGGGCATGCCCGCGCGGACTTGACCGATTCTTACGGCATCCGCTGCCTGCATGGTTTAGCGACCATAATCCCAGCGATTCTTACGGAAAACCTTACTGTCCGATCTGCACCCGGGTACCTCAACCACTGTGGCTTGATTATTCCAATCCTTCTGTTTTCCTCTAATCCCACGCAACGATGGCTTTTCGCGCAACATTAGCTTTCTTATTCATCTTGGCCGCGTTCGCCCAGATGAAGCCTTCCACCTCACCGCAATGTCGATGCATACCTCAAGACCCCTGCTGGCCATCCACAGCAGACTGGGATCGTCTGAATGACACACTCAGTGGTAGACTGATAGCGACTGTCCCACTAGCGCATGTATGCCACGATCCGCAGTACAACCAGACTGCCTGCGACGCCTTGAAAAAAGGTTGGCCATACATTCAAACCCAGTATGTCGTTTCTCCTGTTTTTGCCGAATGTTAGAGCTGATGCAGCACGAAGCGCTTCATCGCCTTCTTCTTTCGTCAGCCCTCTCGCGCAGAACCAGAGTTGCGACCCCTTCACCAGCGCACTGTCAAAATGTCAACTTGGAAATGAACCCATTTACGCGGTTAACGTGTCATCGCCAGATCACATCGCAGAGACGTTGAAGTTTGCGCACCTTAACAACATTCGCGTTATAGTTAAAAACACAGGCCACGATCTGCTCGGGAAGAGTAGCGGTTCGGGATCTTTGTCTATTTGGGTCCACTCGCTCAAAGAAATCTCTATTACCAAAACCTACTCTGGAGCAAACGCTTTCTTGAACTATAGTGGCCCTGCCGCCCGACTCGGTGCTGGGGTGATGGTGTACGAGGCTCTCGAAGCATCTTCAAAAGAAGGCCTGAGAGTCTTGGGTGGAACTTGTCCGACGGTCGCTTCTGCCGGAGGCTATACCACCGGCGGAGGCCACTCTATCTTGAGCTCCAAATATGGGCTTAGCGCTGATAACGTCCTTGAATGGGAGGTAGTCACTGCGAATGGAGAGCATATCATCGCCACCCCGTCATCGAATGCCGATCTCTACTGGGCTTTGAGTGGAGGAGGGGCTGGCGTGTTTGCAGTAGTCGTTAGCATGACTGTGAAGGCGTTTCCCGAAGGCGTCATGTCTGCTGCTAGCCTGTCATTCAACATCAGCTCCTCTCCAAGCGAAGATATCTTTTGGTCCGCGGTTGAAGATTTCCACCAATTATTGCCACAGGTACTGGAGGATGATGTCTCGGCCGGTTACGTCATTGTTGGTGGCTCATTCTCGCTGCGGCCTTTGACTGCGCCCGATAAAACGAAAGAGTACGTGACAAACCTCGTCTCGCCGTATATTTCAAAGCTGGAGCAATTGGAAATACCTTATACATTGGACGTGACAAGTTTTCCGAGTTACTACGACATGTACGTGACATTCTTCGGTCCGCTTCCTTATGGTGCCGACTCGTACCCCCAATCCGAGGTCCAGACATCGAGGTTAATTCCGCAGTCGACTTTGACAAACCAGACATCGGAGTTAATCGAGGCGCACCGCCAGATTGCTGCTCTGGAAAACGGCTCGCTTTGGATCGTCGGCAATGCGTTTCAGATACCTCACGTTCCATCCGCCGCACCTTCCAACTCAGTGCTACCCGCCTGGAGAGACACGGTTGTACACCAAATGATCGTCGGCCTGTGGAACTGGACTTCGACTTGGGACGAGAATTTAGGCAAAGAGAGAGCTATGCAGGATGCAGTCCTTCCTTTGCTGTCAGCATTCAGCTCGGCAACATATTTGAACGAAGGGGATCCAAACCAAAAAGATTGGAAGGAGGCATTCTATGGCGCTAACTTTGAAAGATTAGAGAAGATCAAGAGCGTATGGGATCCGGCTGATGTTCTATATGCACAAACCGGGATTGGCAGCGAAAAGTTCAGATCAGACGACGCAGGAAGACTCTGCTACAAGTAGCAAAATGGCAAGGCTGGTTTTTGTTTACCTTTCCGTAGAATTAATAACTCAGATTTCACTACTTCCAGGTCAATGAAAAGGCAAATTCACAGTGATGAGAATATGGATGTGAGTGATGGAGATGATCTGGGAGGTTGTGGAGGGCATCTCAGGCGCGGAACGGAAATACTACACGCCAAGGTCCTACACCCGTTGCGATCTAGCGCAATTCTATTACTCCACCCCTCCCGATATTGCATGCCTTCTCCATTCTCGACCACTATCCCGTTTCCATTGCATACAGTTCATATCCTCGATTTTGCATCACAACTGCACTGATAAATATATCTTCGGCATGTCTCCCCTTTACAGAAGCTCAACGGTCATGATCAAAGCGCCGCATATTAAATGACTTCTTCCTCCAGAACCGAACCCAGATTTTTCTTCCGGCCTCATCAGTTATGGCACTCTAACTTCATTTTCTGAGCTGGATGAGTGCAAGATGAACAACAATGCGGATTAGGATGGCTTGATAGGTAGAAATTGACATGTTGCGAAAGAAGGGGCCTTGCGCGCGATAATTGCACGTGACGCTCCTTCGCCGCAACGGGGAACTTCCCGTCGGGCAACGCCTGAGAATGGCCACTTTATCGGCTCAGCGCCCTTCCTTAAACTCTACTTCGCTAATCGCCCATAGCGCAGTTCAGCAAAGTCGCTCCGCGTTTAAGCCCGCAATCTACCTCTTGCGCTTCTTGCCTGCTCTATTCGCAGCTACTCACGGGTTGCATTCTTGTAGCTACCAGGTGAATATCACAGGGCTTATTCTATCCTTGGATTGGGATCGGCGGATAGGTCTTTATGCAAATTATAGCGTTCCTCCTAATCGACTTAGTCTCTCCAGAGCCTCCATTTCTACACTGACCTTGACGCTGTTATCTGTCTCACGCTTAATAGTGATAGCTAAACCGGGTTATTAGCTATACTGTGCTTCTTTGCGCTGGGTAAATCTTAAAATATAGAACGCTCCCTGTAAGCGAGCTCTACAAACGGAAGCTTTCCGAGAGCCCCAGAGTCACATCAACACACGGAAAGGCCTCCGGAGCTAGAGGCTCTGCTTCGCACAAGCATGTGCTAAGCAGAAGCCCCTACATAAACACGCTGGGCCCCGGGCCCCCCTTTGTTTTGGCATCTTTGCCTCTCTGTATATAGAGTCAAATGCATACTTGTTAACGGCCTCTTTCCGACCCCTTACACCCTGTGGATCTAACTATTAGGCCACCTTTATTATATTAAAACACCAAAAGATAACTCGTATATAACCACTATAGAACAGCTCCTCAACTAGGGGCTCGGCGCTGGGGGGTGAGTCGAGTTGCAGCTTGTGCTCAACACCAAGCTCAACGCCACCAATCTCTCTCGGGTGCTCAGTGGCCCGGAGGCCCCCTGCCCCCCCATATCTACGCATATATACTGCCCATACGACACCTTCAATTCTACAGAGTTCAACACCACTACGTGCAACCTGACTAATTGCTTATTGGGGCCAGGCAACCATTCACTTCCATCAGATTGGCATCGCGGCAATGATCGCCCTCCAGTACTTCTCGTCAATGCTGAATTCACAGGAGTCCCTGGAGTCTATTCGACGGGTTGTGAATAAATACAAGGCGTATAGTCCGAAGCTGAGAATGGCACACTCAGGGTTTCTAGCTACACGTCTGGCTGCGCTGCCTACGTGCCTAGCCAATTACAACTTCTACAGAGAAGCTTTCTCAACTGTACAGGGTCCACTCAGGTTGCAAATTGATGTGAACTCTGTTTGATTTGTGAAGCCGTATGGGCAGGCTATATACTACGTAGGAAGTGACTGTATGCAGAGGCAGAAACACTAGTAGGAGGCAGTAGTAGGCAGGGTAGGCCACCGTACCCCACCCCCTATCTGTAGAAGTTGTAACTGGATAGGCACGTAGGCAGCTACTATGCTAGCAACTCCGAGTAGTCCTTTTCAGCTGGCTTCTACTCAGCTGAGCCGGTAAAACCTAGGGGGTGTGCCCCCTTGCCTGCCTGTATATATTCTGCTCGTACGGCCTCACAATACAACAGAGTTCACGTCAATTTGCAACCTGAGTACCTTTTACAGAATGCTTCGGTGGTTCAAAAGTTTAGTCGTCTCCATTAGAATTTGGCTGACCGTTGAGAAAGAGGCTGGCCGCTCGCTGAAAAGAGGATGGTCGCTAAGAAAGAAGACAGATAGGAGATAAATAAAGAAGGCGGCAGGATAGTATTATCCTTAGTGTTTGATAATTGGTTAATATCAGAACCTTGAGCTAGCTTCTATGGCTATTCTACATGATTCATCGCGTTCTGTGACATTCAATAAGATGGCCTAGAAACGGACTATTTTATAAAATAGCCAAAGACTATGCAAGGCGGTGAGCGGTGCCGTTCCAGGTATTAGGGGCCCGGTTTGCGGCCAGGCTGAATTCAATCCCAAGCGCAATGGGGCCCAATAACGGTCACCCGACTTGGAGCCTAGTTTCGCTTTACTCTGCAGACAGTCACGTTCCTAAGACGGCACTCTCTTAAGACAGCATGTTCTTAAGACGGCACGTTCCTAAGACGGCATGTTCTTAAGACGGCATGTTCCTAAGACGGAATGCTCCTAAGACGTCTATAGTCCTAAGACAGCTATGGTCTTAAAACGGTAGCGTCTCAAGACGAAGACGTTCTCCAGACAGTTACGCTCTTAAGACAAGCCCGTCTTGAGACAGTTATATTCTTAAGATAGACATGCTCGCAAGACGGTGCCAAGACGGTGGCGTCCTTAGGACGATTAAGTTCTTGGGAAAGTTGTCTATGCTATTTGCCTTTGAACACTTACAAGACTGGCGATAAAGATATAAATTAATGCGCAGTTCTGAACGCTATCTATGATCCGTACCCTTGGGTTGGCTACACTCTTCTAGACGGAGTTTGGGCACTCCTGCGACTATTAACAACTTAATACCGCTTGCCTACATCCCTCCCCCTGTATACCCTCCTTATCTCTTTATACAGGTTCGGACTGTTTATTCCAGGTCTAGACTGTCTATCTTCTTATCTTCTTACTAGGAGGCCCCCTGAGGAGTACTTCTCAGGTTGTGAAGAAGCAGTTCTGTGTTGATTTGAAGAGGCATAAGGCCCGTATATATAGCCTATGAAAGGGGGGGGGGG